>NW_011888832.1:3142834-3169797 GCF_000151845.1 Pteropus vampyrus
GTTAGTCACCTAGTGGCCATCTCCATTATCAGAGAGAGAGAGCCTACATTCACATAACTTTTATTACAGAATATTATTATAATTATTCTATTTTTATTATTATGTTATTAATATTTTACTGTGCCTAATTTATAAATTAAACTTTATGTGTATGTATGTATAAGAAAAAAAACAGTATAGCTAGAATGCAGTACTGCCCAGGCATCCACTGGGGTCCTGCTGTACTTCTTTGAAGTACTGAGACAGGGAAAGCAGTAAATCGAGGCAAAGCATATAGTCATCTGAATCCTAAATTCACTATTGAATTTATATAACTCAACATTTTAAGACCACATTCTGGGTAGTATTTTCTATCCTGCAGGAGCCTCCTTAAATGTCAAGTAATAACTAACTAACTGTTATTTAAATAAGAGAGTTTATGAAAGAGAGGAGACTAATTAGGGAGTAAAGAATGATAGTGCTATCTGCACATAGATAGAAGAGGGAAATTAAAATTCCATGTAGTTGAAAACCATTTCTAAAATGAGGAATTAAGAAAGGAATTAAAAAGCGATTTCTCTTATCACTGGCTATTTCCATTTCCATTTAACAGTGATGCCAGGTATTTATTTAAATACCGACACTAACAAGTGTCTGCTGTAACACAGGTTTTGGGAATTGACGTTGGGTAGAGATTTGAGAGGTTCAGACCAACAGCTTCAATGAGGTAGGAAGCCCAGAGAAAGCTAGTTTAAGATGGTGTTCTGTGATAATACCAAGATTAACAGAAATTGGACTAAAGTAGCTCAATCCCCATGTTTCTTTTAAATGATTGAAGAAGAACTTCACTGGAACTTGAGTGATATTAAATAGCAGATAAGGCGTACATATTATGGTCACGGGGTCTCTCTGAAGAGACTTTAGTCTCATCACTTTATTTATAAAAGAAGTATGTGGCGTTTAAGCATGTAAAATTGAATTTAAAACATTCACGAACAGACCATTTTTAAATTTAAGGTGACTTCAGTAACTATTTTACTGAATTAAAAATTTTAACTTAATTATATTAAAATTAAAAGCTAACTTTCCAAAGCTGTTTATACGTCGTGACAGATTCTTTCAGTTTGACTCTCGGTGGTCAGCTCAGATTTTTGACTCAAGCAGCAGTATTTTAAGACAGCAGGCCCAACCACTGTAATCATAGCAAAAAAAAATTTTTTTTGCTAAAACTAATATACTCACTAGTCACTATCAACAAGTCAGAAACTTGACAGGAATTTTTAAAAAGGATAAAAAACTGTTTGCATGATGTGACTGAGCTAAGTTAGCCCTGTGTTTTCTTCTTCATGATAAACTTTGGTTCATAGTGTCTCTTATGGACAAGTAGCACATAAACATTGTGTGAGGTGAAGAATAAACTGTAGAAACATGAACTTCAGGAGTAAATTCATTTGTAGAATTGTAATCATTTATCCAAATCAGAATCCATATGTAATCAGTAATTTTGAGGAGATTTTCCTTTTGGTTTTTAGAAGCAAAGAACTCTCAGGATCAGCCATGATGCCATGATGGCGCATGGAGATGAGCTAAATAAGCAGCTTAAAGAGCAGCGTTTAAAATGCTGCAGACTCGAGAAACAATTACATTCCGCGACGTTTTCTGAAAGAAGAACAGAAGAGGTAAGCTTCTGAAGAGGTTAGCCATTTGTAACATTAAAACCTCTCTGTAATGGTTTTGAAAAAGCAAAATAGAAACATTTCAAATATATGTATTTAAAATTGTGAAACTACATGCGTGGCGCTTCGATCACAGCAAACTGTATCAGCATATTTATGTGCATAGCAAATTGGTGCTTAAAAATATGTGCAAATGTGCTAAGATCAACTATTTACCTAAACAATTGAGATCTTTGAGGAAAAAAACATTTTGAAATTGATGCCAGGTTACCTGTGGAACTTCTCTCAATTTTAACAGCTTATTTAGTCATTTGAGACACCCAAACAAATTTGTATCCATTTCTGAGAAGAAGATGTTCTATTCTGTAACATTAACAATTTTGTGAAATTATTTAAATTTTTTCTAAGAAGTTTGAAAACTCATCTTCCTATTATTGTTGCTATTCGTATGTCCCAGCTCGCACAGTCTTTTTCTGTAGTCTGTTAAATTTGTTCTAGAAGAGAATTTTGAGAATGGAAATGAATTTTAAGAGTACTCTGATTCATAGGAATAGGTCATAGCTACAAAATATACCACTGAATAAAACTTAAACATAAATACATGAAATAAATACAGAAAGCTCCATTTTAGTCATAAAGATATAATTATTACCCCAAGTTAATTTCTAAAAGTGTTCTTTGGGATAAAACAAGGTATACAATTTAATTTTTTTCATTCATTTACTTAAAAGATGTGCTACTGGCTCTTTATAAATTCCAGGTGACATGAGAAATCGTGTCTTCAGAGTAAATAGTGATTGACACAATTTGTTTGAACCATGAACTAAAAGAAAAGTTAATCCTTTTATTTTTTACGGGCCAATTGGAAATTAATACAAAATGAATATAATCATGGAATTCATCAGGGAGGAAAGTAAAAAATATTATGTTTCCCCAGACTTAACAGCAAGCTTTTAACACTTTCTTTATTGAGTTTTGGCAGAGGTTGCCATAAAGCAATGAATACGTTTCTACTAAATTAAAACAGAAATATTAATTTCATGTTTACTTAACAACTTGGAAAAAAATCAATGCTAAATTAACTACAGACAGTATAAGTGGACTAGTTAGCAGCTGCAATTTAGAAATCAAGACTGAAACATGTTATCCTGCTCTTGTGTGTTTTTTTTTACCTCCGTGTGGTTTTATATGATAATTGCCTACTGTGTAATTTTCTTTTCATTTTAGCTGCAAGATAGAATTAATGATTTAGAAAAGGAACGGGAACTTTTAAAGGAAAACTATGATAAACTTTATAACAGGTAAATCATGATGTTATGTGTTCTCTCATTCTCTTGTTTGAGATCTCTTATATTAAAGCATTGTATGTCAGACCATCTAATATTTATTAAATAATTAGCAGTGGATGATTGCAAGAAATATACATACATTATAAAAGAAAAATAAGCTTTTTTAGGCATGGGTAATTAGTTCTTTAACCTGAGTGATAGTCTGTTAGTAAGAAAACCATATTGCTTTGTTAGCAGTAATAACTGCTATCATTTATTGAACAGACTATAAGCAAGCAGGCACTGTGCTAAATACTCTACGTACATTATTATAAATTCCTTACAACAACCTGGAAACGTAGGTATTGTAAATGCCCATTTTGCAGATAATGACAGTAAAACAGAATTAAGTAACTTTGCCTATGTTCTTAGAACTATGAAATAATAGAGCTTGTACTTGAACCTCTTGGCCTCTCCAAACCCTTCTGTCTTCCACTGGGTTACCCAGCCTATTAGCTGAGACCGATTCTTTCAGTCAAAGCAAAGGTGTTCACTTACAATTATCTCTGTTCCTTATAAAGAGAAATACAAGCATCTTTATCTCGAGATACATTAAGAGAGCAGTTTTGATTTTGTTATTTAATCTGCTTCATAATTATGGTATTTTAAAAATTAATCCATTCTGGTAATGTTAGAAACAGAATTCTACTCCATAGCTGAGTTTAAAGTGATACAGATATGTGTGTGTTTAAGTCTTTTTAGTATATGATACTGATTGATAAATACAAGTTTACATGAAAGTAAATTTTATGTATATGTTAGAACTGATAGTCAACTATTGCCTGTATTAATCTCTGAAACATCAGAAAATAGCCATCTGATCTACCACTATATCTTTAACTTTTTAACTGTATGGTTTACGTTCTCTGAACTAAATTTACATTTTGAAAATTAAGCAAATCATACCTAAAGACTTAGATATGTCTTAAGGATATGTTTTTATTTATCTTTACTGCGGAAATACATCTAAATCAACGTTAGGCATCATTCCAGCGGTGTGTGTCACTATGCTGTTTGCCGGCTACTGTTGGTTGTCTTCGCACAGCGGCTCCTTACAGTGAGGGTTACCAGCAGCAGGCGCAAACACCAGTTACAGTCATATCTGGGGCTCTCCAGCAAGGGGAGGCTGGCTGAAAATCTGTAGGTAGGATTTGCCTTCAACCCGCTTCCGGATCATTTGGCCCTCGTGCTCTGTTCTGGTTTCTCTCATCAGCCTGATTAATTTTACCTAAAGCGTTTTACTATACCTCCTGTTTTATATTTCCATCTCTATAGAACAGTACATAAGTTTATACTGATATATATCTAAACATGTAATAGTGATGGGTTTGAAAAATTCACATTTTGATACACGGACCACACAACCATCTCTTGGTAGAAAAAATGTTATCCTCATGTTTCGTAACTGAGGGAATTAAAACTCAAGGAAAAGTGAGACGTACAGACTCACACAGCATTGCTGAGACTCCAGTACAGGACTAAAACCTAATTCTTTTGGCTCTAAACTTGTTTTTTTCCCCTGTGCTTCACTATCTCTCTGATTTTAATTACGTTGGAAAATTGTGTATTCAAAAGGGAAATGTTCTTGGAGAAACAGAACTGTCATACATTCAGAAATTTTTATTGATTTATATTTATCTTCAACATCTTGTAATTTCAAATCATTTAACATAGTCTTAATACAAGAAAAGAAGTGCCATTTGGCCATTACTTATACATTTTGTACTTCCCCCCAAATAGAGGATTTACTGAACATACTTTCTTGGAATAAAAGACATATCTGGGAATAATGCATTAATGGAATTTTGAGAAAGACATGTTCTTCGCATATTTATTTTATCACTGTGAAACTTCATCTTTTCATATTAGAAGATGATCTGAGAGTGTAAATCAGACATTGAATGTTCTTTTCTTTTATGTTTTATGCTTGAGCTACATTTTTTCCCTGTCACGTTAAAAACAGTTTGTTATGCTGCTTACACTTGAATTTTGTATGACGTGTGTGGAAGTAAATGTGTATAATGAGTATCAAAACATTTTCTGTAAAAGAAAATGTCATATCACTTAAACAAAAAACCCAGCAAGTATACATGATAGTAGATAGAACTACAACATTCTCTAATATGATTGTTTTAAATATATCGTTTTAGAAGTTGTACAAACTACAAAACTCAACAAAAACTCAACAAACTCATTAAAAATCAACATCGTTCCTAAGATTCCTTACAGCTCTTGTGCTTCATGGCACCGTTATTCATCATTGCCGGCAACTAATGCTCATCAGAAACTACACATACTCCCCGTTTGGTTAGTCATAGTGATAGCATGTTTTTCAAAGGAGAGCATTTGTTTGTTATCCAAAATTGGCTAGTTTTCAGGAGGAAAATATGATTTGCAGATTGCGTTCTCATCTTCCTTTTTCAAATGAAATTTCGAATGTGTTTATTACTTGACATATGACATATTAGAGAATCATCTGGTAAGATAAAACCCTCATGTTGGTATTCAGTATGAGCCTCTTTTAATATGCTAAAACATTTTGATATAATGCCAAGAAATAAGTATAACTTTAAGAAATGTCAATTTAAAAATACAGAATGAATTTTTTTCAATTAAATCTTTCTATTTGGTTAGAGAGAAACTCTATACTATAATATAGTAAAGCTGCATCTCATTTTCGGAGTTAGTATAGTTTTAAGGTGATGTAATTGATGAATGCAATAGTCCTTCAACTATCATGTATATGAATAACCTGGAAAACAAAAAATGTAGGTTTTGCCACCCCTTTGCCACCCTCCCCACTTGCCCTCCTCACTACCCCCACCACGTCCTATTCAGTCAATTCGAGATCAGATCCAGAGAATGTGGTAAAGGTGATTTCAAGGTATTGACTTTCTGAGAGACACTAGTCTAATGTCTATTTAAAGGAAGGAGTTCAGTTTTTGAGGATGACATTAACTGTTTTAAGAATTGGATGAATCAGGTTTTTACAATGTAATAGTCATCTGATCTCCAGGATGTAAAGGAGTAGTGCTGAGCACCCCTAGACTCTCTGTGCCCCGTTTCTGTACAGTGAACACCTGTCCCCTGCGATCTTCCAGGAGCCATGAAAGCTCATGTAATCAAATGTGAGCACTCTGAGCTTCCCAGAAATCGAACTGAGTACATTTGGGCCATCACTCCTCCTTCGAGAAGTGAAATACCCTGATGTAAATATGTACTTGGTTTCCATTAGGCCCTCACTGAAGCACCTGTGGATTTCGTGACGGGTGATTTAGACTTATACTTCCCTGTCTCTTGCATTCGGACGCCCTTGAACGTTGGAATAGATGGAATTTCTCCTGTAAGAAAAAAAGACCCCAGGGTAGAGATGAATTCTTCAGCTCTTACTTCCGTCTGATCGGGCTGTCGGTCGAGGTGTTTGTTTACACCGTGCTGACCAGGGCTGCCATGGACGTGCCAGCGCCCGCAGGCGCCGGTGGGCACTCCGCTGCAGGTCGAACTTCTGTCACTCCTGTGGCAGAATGTGACGGTGAAATGTGCACAAAGACCCACTGCGACCCCCCTCAGTCGTCACCATAGGCCCTGCACGAAAACATTTTCATGAATAAGAGGTTCTCAGAGGCTGTTCTCATATGCAGATTTAATCATGCGCACAGCCTTCACAAAGAAAATGGAGCCAGATGTGGCTCACCACGTACAGTTACACAGATGGCTCCAAGCGTGGAGGAATACAGTAAATCCAAAAGGAATTCCTCGTGAAACTCCAGTGGAATGTAATCCTAAATTTAGAGAGAAGATAGCAGTGGGCTAAATTCAGATTGACTTACGCTGATTTACACTAGTATTTTGTGGGTTTGGAAAAACCAGGCTGCTAAATTGTTCTTAATTTAAACACATACAGCTTCTGATGTTTCTGCCAGATTAACTGTTGGTGATCTTTTTGCTGGTACTAATGCTATTGGAACACTACTGTTTCTAATTTTTGGCGTCTGATATAATGTATAGTTGTGCCCATTTCATCATGCTAATTTTTTTTCCGGGTAGTACATGTTTTTAATAATGCCCTCCCCCCCCCACACACACACATTCACTCACTCACTCACATACATGAATATATATGTGTGTTTGGTGTATATAATTTGACCAGACACAGAAATTATATTTGTTTTTTATTTAAAAATTAAAATGCAAGGGAATATTATTTACTTTAAAGTACACATTGTATTCGGATTTCATTTAAATCTAAATAATTATACCCTTTTTAAAATTAATTTAAAATATTGGTATGTCAGATCCATGCATTTTTTTCAAGGTTCCATATGTGAAATGAGAGCATTGATAGATGAAACACATGTCATGTTTAGAGAAACTTCTAGAATTTTATTTATTCTTAAGGTCATGTTATTTTAAATGGAATAAAAACATTGAAACTGTAAAATGAATACACAATTTTGTTTTTTCGAAAAGCCATGCCTCCCAGAAAAGTATCTCCTTTGGTATAAAACCCGAGACTAGCTGGCAGCAGCATGAAGGGCAATTTTCAGTAATAAGTTTCTTTTCCATTTACTTCATCATCGGTACAGAACCAGATTTTTGTAAATTTTTGTTTCATTTACTGAGCTTAAAATAAGTAGAAAGGTCAAAGCTGCTGATAATTATCCAGTCATATCAAGCTTCACAGATAATAGTTTTCTGCTGAAATACAGCTCAAGATCAGTTTTTCCAAGACCTGGCTCTCACCTGGAGAGCTTTGTAAAAATAAGAATTTCTGGGCCCCACGATCTTCATGTTTAAGTCTCCCTAAGTATTCTCAGAGTAGCTGGTCTAGCACCAGTGTTTACTTGAGGCCAGCATTTGGGAACCACTGGCCTAAACGAAAGTTTAGTGTGTGCCTTCTGTGTACCATTTATTTATTTTTCAACTAGTTCTTCCAATATGCTGGGCCTTGATCACTAGCAGATTTTAATGGTAATTTAAACTGCTACACTTTTATTAAGGAATAGTAATTCTGTCTTCATCATTCTTACCAGGGTGTTTACTGGGTTTTCATCCCAATCATGTGTTACAAGTGAAACCGTTCTTAAGTCTGTTGCCTTTTGTTTTTAGGACAAACACTGCATTATCACTACTTCTTAACATCGAGATTGCCGATGTTAATTTCACTTCGAGGCAAGTATTTTGCGAATGTTATCATCACAGACTCTAGAATCGAGGATCAGGTGGAGAGTCCCTTTTCTCCGTAGTAGGAGGGTTTTGTGTGTGAGGGAGCTTGGTGTTGTCCGAGGCCGATCGCTGAGGTTTGGCATTGTGGATCCCTCTGGAGTATGTACAGTATCAGAATTCCTTCGCTAATCCCACAAAAGCTGCACACTGCCAACTTTTCTGACTTTAGAGCTCTAAATTAAGGCCAGTTCCTTTGCTCATCCCGCAGACTCTTTCAAGTTCCCTAACCGCAGCCTGAGAAAGGCGCCTCGCTTTCCACAGCAGCAGACCAGCATCTGTTTACTTAATTCCTAAGACATGATGACAGTGGTCTCTGTGCCACTAAAAGCTTTTCTCCTTGTTATTCTCGGTCGAAGCTGATTTCCAAGCTTTCCTTGCATGTCACGTGTCGCGTGTGTTTTGCAGTGCCTTCAGTGCTGCCCGTGAGGAGCAGTGGAAGTCAGAGGAGCAGCAGCTGAAAGTACAGATTGCTCAACTCGAGACTGCCTTAAAGTCCGATTTAACAGACAAAAGCGAGATCCTTGACAGATTAAAAACTGAAAGAGGTACATATAAAATGACTGCTGACTTACTCATTGCAGACGTCCGTTTCATTCCTTGTTACTCGCTGACTCGGGCGGGCTCGCCGCGGGGCCTGCCGTTGGGCCAGGCCCCTCGCTCTGTCGGAGGACACCGCCCGTGTCAGCAGCCGTCCACTTGCACGTGTGTGTTAGTTGCTCGGACTTTTCCTTTACTCCTCCTAGCACGTATGCCAAAGTCATTATCTTTTTTCAGAGTCATTCTTATTCAGGTTGTCTTTAATTTTCCTAAATTTTGAGCCCTTCTTCGACAGTCAGCAAGTGTTTATTGAGCACCAGTATTGCCAGGCACTGTTCTAAGTTCCGGGAGGACAGTGGTGACTAAAACAAAGGCCTTGCCCTCATGCAGCATAAATTCAGCCAGGGAGACAGACAGTGATTGAATCGACATGTGCCGCGCGAGGCGGTGGCAGGCGCACGGGAATAAGAACGAGGCGCCGTGAGACGGCAGACCCGGGAGTCGTCGCCATGGTTCCCCGCGCTCCAGCAGGGAGGCTCACTCTGCTGATGCAATACCTAACCCTTGCCTGTGACAGCGACCGTAAATACCAGGAAGCCTTGCCAGGAGGTCCCTGCTAAATAATAAACATTGATAGGTTTCCTGTCGCGAGTCACGGATCTCACCCTTCTTGCCTCAAAGAAGTCAAATAATCCCAATTAAAGTAGATGCATGCTACACATATACATCACTCACAAATGCACAACAGGAGGATCGAGTTATTTGTTTGAAATGTATCCGTGTCTGCTCATCTAGATGAACCCAGTGATGTGATAATAAGGCCGAGTCAATTAAAAAAAAAAACAATTGCATATCTAGCCAGTACTCTATATGGTGATTGAAATCACAATGCCATACTTCATTAACTATAAGAAGATTTTTTTTCCCCATTTTAACATTTTTGAAATTGAAATACATCTTATTAATGATAACATTTACAAATCATGATAGGACTTTTTAAAATACTTTGTCTGAAACAACATGTTTTAGAATTGTAGTTTTAATTTCAATGAAACATGTAATATTTATTCACCAAGTGATTAAATTTGATGAAAAATTGTTTTATGAATCTTTCTCTAGAAGACTGTAAGTAGAATAAAATGGTGACGTAATTTCTGACCAGGCAAATATTTAGAAGTTTTTTGTCAAAGATACATAGTTTCTGATTTTAATATGCAGTATTGAGTACTCAGTGGAGTGCTTTGTTTAGCAGTTGTTCAATAAATTCTTGTTCACTGAGGATGTGGAAGTGTTCTATATTCCTTTTGTCTTTTCCAAAACCATATAAATTTCCTAAAGGAAAGAGAACTGAAATAAACTTTTCTTATTTCTGCACTTTCTCTATTTCCCTACATTTCAAGAATTCCAAAACTCTTATCTATAGACATCTGAATTGATCTCTGGAAAGAAACTCTTCTTAAGGGGATAGAAACTTGGTGGTCTTTTTTTTAAAACCTGTTTGTTGTTGAATTAACTCTGAGGGTTCTAATTAATTATTAAAACTGAATTGCTAAGTTATTTTATTTTAACTAGTCCATTTCTCATTTTTTTAAAAATTGGTTCTTATGTCTCTTGGATTTTTTGCATTTTAAAAATAACTCATATACACCATAAAAAAAAAGTCCAGTAAACAAAAAAATCCTGAAAATCACTCAATTTCACAACCCTCAAGATAATATTTTTATATATGCCCTTCCACAGTTTTCTATATAGATAGATAAATATGGTTTTATGACATGTTTTTTTATTTACTATATTGTGAAATCATTCCTCGAGGATAAATATAAATTTGCATCGTCATCATTTGTAATGACTGTCATAGTTTTCCAGTGTGAGAATGTAGAATAGAATGTTTAACAATCTTCTATTGATGAATTTTTAAATAGCTCTAGTTTTTTAAGTATCATAAACATCTTTCTCAACGAAATCTTTGTACATTTATTCATTTATTTTCTTAAGAAAAATTGTGAGAAGTAAACCTTTTTTTTAGTGCAACTGTTAGTTTAAGTTCTTTTTGCTTGAATACCTGAAACTTACATGTTTAGTGATTGAAGTTTTGGGGGTTTTTTGTGAAAATGTTAGATTATAAGAAAAATATTACAGCCTTTAACCATTTTTTTCACAGGGAAACACTAAACAAAAAAATCGAAATAGTCTATTTAAGGAAATCTTTTACGATTTAGAAAGGGTTTTTTTTTTTTTCGTATTACAGATTTGGAAATTGTTTGATTTTACTTGGAAGTCTCTTCACACATTTACCTTTTCATGTATCAAGTGTTCTTTGCCAGAAGACGTTTCCCTGGCTTCTTGTAGTGATTCATCTAACTGGCAAATTATTTTTAGAGAATACTCACCTCTTTATTCAGAGTACAAATTACTTTCAGATTGTGTGAATATGTGGGGGAAGGATATGTAAATGCAGTTTGCATTTGGTTAATGCTTAAATTAACTGCATGTGTTTAAGGGCCTGCTTTTGAAAGTTCCTTTCTATCTTTAGCTGAAATGCATAATTCAGCATAATGCATATGGTTATATTGATCACAGCTGAAGATATTAGCACAAAGGAGTTCTGAAAATTGTTTAGTTGAATTGTTCTCTGTACTCTGCTTATTAATGGTGTGCCCGAAGAACATAATTTTAAAAGAGTGAAATGTTATCTCATTTGAATAAAATGCTGTTTAGTTTAACCTGCTTTTTGTCAAATCATAAGGTTATTTTTCATCTTGTACAGGGTGCTTTGATTTTTCATATTATAATTCAGCAAGTCTATTTCATCTTTGAACTATAACGTCTCTGTACTTTTTAAAGACCCAGGAGTTATATCCCCAATAAAAAGCTTAAGAAAGGAAAAACATAGCGGATAATTCTACATACGATTCAGTAGAAAGTTACTGATATTCAGTAATGTCTTCTCCCACTAAGTTATTTTCTTACTAATAATGCCAGAGTTTTAAAAATATCAGTGAACATGTAGGGACATAGTTGTTGAAACAAAAATCAGTAAAGGAAGAAAAAGTAGAATGAGTTTATACCTACCAGCATATCATTCTTAGGACCTTGCTCTGAAAAATTGAAACCATAGAAAAACGAGAGCTTAGACATAGTAATCAAATTATACTGTGTCTGGATGAAGATAGGGCAGTCATGTCCGTAACACTTAGGTTTATCCTCAGAATCCCTGAAAGTTTTGCTGGCTAGAGAAAGAAGTTATATTATCCTCAGGACCTTTAGTTTCATATCCTTCTGACTATACTTACCTTCTTTTTGTTACCTAATCATTCTGTCTAGATGTTGTTTGAACCTACTCTACGTAAAATAAAGCATTCCATGTTTTTATTCTACTCTCTAAACAAAAAGCAAGTTTATCTCCTGAGAATTCATATTTATCATTAATCCTAATTTTTAGTTTAATGACAAGTATTTGTTTGACCTTTACCTTCAAAATTTCCAGATATTGTCCACATTTGGAAATTTTTTCATTTAGTTCACTAAATATTAGCAATTTATAGTCTAGGATAACCTTTAACCTTTCATCAATAAGATAAAAACGTTTGATATATTTGATACTAAAATGTCTCTGCATACCCTAGAGTCACAGGTTTTTTAGTGTTCTTTTTTTTTTAATTTTTGGTTTGCTAGGAAAATATGTGACATGAAAATGTATATCCAAATTTATTCCATTTCCTCTTACTTGGGTATTTTACAATTTTTACTTATATGTGTTTCTAACTTGGGAACACAGAGCATTATAAAAGTCAGAAACATATTTTTGTATAAAATATACAAATGTGTACAAATGTATTCATGTAAAGAATTCTTGGCAAATGTGTTGACTTTTTCTTTAAGAAATGGAAACAAAAATGTACAATTTAAATTGAGGACTTAGGATGAACATAAATCTTTGGGAGTAGGATGAAATTAGTGGCGACGCTTTGGATGACATGGTTTAAAGTTAGTCCACAGTAAGCCAGAAAGAAGGGTGCTTGACCGCCACAGTGCACTCTATTGAAGTGTACACTTAAGAGCATGAGACTAAAGAATAAATTTGTTAGGTAGCTATTATGCTTTTTTTTTTTTTTTTTAAGTTTATAGCATGTTCGTGCAGGGAGTGAAAAATTAGTCTCTTTATGGACTTACTGTCTTCTGCAGCTCTACCCTGCACTCCTGTTTGTGAGTCATGGTCCATGAGCGAACATAACCTGCCTTCACTCCTTAACCGTAGCTCTGAGTCCATGTCCTACTAATTAATAGCGTGACCTCATAAAGAACACACGTGAATTATTGTTGATACTGCCATGCACTGGTTGAGAAGCCGCTTCTCCTATCTTACCAGATTTGTTAAAAGTGTAGTCGTTTAAAATTACAGATTTAGTTAATTACCAGAGAAATTATCTTGTTTTAAGAAAAAGATTTGATGCTAAGTTTCCAAAAGAAAATTCGAGGGACTCAATTAAAAAACTAAAAGACTTTTTTTTTTTTTTTGCATGCCTTTCAGGACCCTTAATAAGTAAGTAAAAATTATAGATCTAGAAACATATTTTCATAGGTAGCTTAGATAGAGTGTTCCTTTGAAGTCCCCGAGGCCACAATTTCCTTATATTAATACTGCAAACTTAAGCCTTCAGATTTTGATAAGCAAGTGAGCCATGTGGCAGACACACGAGAGGGTTCATTTGTCTCTCCTCCTGCCGCCTCTGTCTGGGCGTGTGCTCAATTTCCTCTCTGACCAGAGCAATGCTAGAGGTAGCTTGGTGTGTATCAGGAATTCCACTCGTTTAAAATGTGTTCTTATGCCTCATTCCCTCTTACCTTTCTGATTGTGTTGACTTTATTTTTAAGACCAAAATGAGAAACTCATTCAAGAAAATAGAGAGCTACAGTTGCAGTATCTGGAACAAAAGCAGCAACTTGATGACCTTAAAAACCGCATGAAGTTTTACGACCAGGTGAACTATTTTCTTCTTTGGGAAGTAAACTCCACACTTTTATCTAAATATTTCATGTGTTGAGAAAACCCTATACAATAAAGCAAAAGAATCCAAATGTATTACTTAGTTTATTAATTCAGGGTATCAGGTATCTTTTGTTCCATGAGGATAATCCACATAGTTGGAATGTCTCTAGTACTTTCCACTATTGTCTCATGAGCTTTTACTTAATCTTTTGCAGAAGAGTGATATTAATGCTGACGAATTGAGTGAAGCGCTCCTGCTTATAAAGGTAACTTTCTGAACTTTACCATGAATTTCATGTCTATGTATAACTGTTTGAGCATAATGAAGACCCTTATCTGTAACCCTTATCCTTGGAGAATGAATTATTCAGGAAAGTAGTCAGGTGACATTTGGTTACAGCATATACATATTTCATGATGACATCAAAATTACATTAAAATAGACCTTAAAAACTCTTGTTCAAAGCACTTTCTCCAACTGTAACAAACATTTTACTTGTACATGACTTACTCTAAAAGTAATCAACAATTTCTGTCCTAAGAGACCTTGGTACACACGAGTATTTTAAGGAAAATATTGAATTATAAGTGTTACCAGAAGATATTTTCCAGTTCTAGGATATTCTGTTATTTACAAGAAGACACGAGAAAATGCATTTCTTTCCTTGTAGATCACAGTGTAGCTTTTAATCAAATGAAGAAATAGAAATCAATGTACATGATTTCTTTTTCATGTCATGAAGTAATGAACTGTTTTTTGATTTCTCTATAATTGTTCCAAATGTCTATCCAAATATGTTTTCTATACTAAAACTACTTGATTCCTGATGGAAAATAGAAACATATCTGTTTTCAATTAATGATTTTTCCTTGCTATATCTATGTCTGTTCACATGGTTACATTTTATAAACTCTTGTTTCAGTAATAAAACATGTTTTTGTTTTAGGCTCAAAAATCACAAAAAAATGGAGACCTTTCCTTTTTAGAGAAAGTAGACAATAAAATTAGTAAAGATCTAGAACGCTCCATGAGAGAGCTGCAAGCAACTCATGCGGAAACAGTGCAAGAACTTGAAAAGACAAGAAACATGCTGATTATGCAACATAAAATTAATAAAGATTATCAGGTAATGTAATACGCTAAATTAGGAGAGGACGTTTCCTACAATATTCTGCTGACGATTTGCTCTTCTGAGCAGTATCATGTATTATCGTGGTATAACCTATTACGTGTTATCATGTGCCTGGAATTTGGCCTTATAACTAGGTACTCGAAATAAATAGTTTAAAAACAAATTTTTAAAAATAAATTTTTTGCATCCCTGATTTGGGAGAACATCTAGTGGCAGTGAACTCACCTTTACTGGTTCAGCACATTATGCAAATGGGTTCTAGTTATCCTGAATTCCTGCCACACCACATTATACACACCCACAACCAAGAACCTGGAAACTTCCTCCACAGAAAGAAACCTGGAGTTTGGTTCATTTTACTTCTGATTTATGAACATCGCCAAACATAATTTTCTAAACTATAAGCTATTCGAGGTCAGAAAACTATGGTTTACGGCTCCTGGTATCCCCAGGATCTAGAAAACGCTGTAATCACACGTGCTTTGAACAATGAAAGTGGAACTAATCGTAAGTATTGAAATTTTTCTCTCTCGTATTTTAGATGGAAGTTGAGGCAGTGACCCAGAAGATGGAAAATCTGCAGCAGGATTATGAACTCAAAGTGGACCAGTACGTTCACCTTCTTGACATCAGAGCTGCTCGCATCCGGAAACTGGAAGGTACGGTGCGCACAAGTCTGCCCGGAGCGGCCATTGAACGCTGGTACAGCGGCTGAAAATGCCATTCACATCTCCGCTCAAGATTTGCTCTATTTTTGTCCAGCTTATAACTATAATAATAATTTACCAGAAAGCCCGTTTTTATCTGACTCTTTTCTACTCATGAATTTGTAGTCATTCCCTACTGCTTTTTACATTCAGCGTTGCTCGCATGGCAGGATTTTAAAGCTCTTCATGAGGCATCTCAGACTAAATTTACCACCTCATTTCCGATTTCTCTTCTAAGGAAGCTCCGCATCTTAGCCAGACAAGTCTGCCTGCTCTTTGTCAGATTCCTCTTGCTCAGCCCCATTGCTGCGCCTTTTTCTGCTCCACGTGAACCTCCTTGCTACCCTGACCCTAGGACCTATCCTTCTATGCTTCAAAATCTAACTAAACGCACACCCGCGCCAGGAAGCCAACCCCCAGAAGACCTAGCCATCCCTCTACTTGACATGGCCTTGCAGTGGTTTTCAGACTTTAGCAAGTGTGACAATCACGTGGGGAAGTTCTGTCGGTTGTTGCTTCCTCGGCTCTACCCCCACATCTGGGGCCCACGACTCTGTGTGTTTAGGAATGACTCCGAAAGGTGCAGAGGCAGGGATGAGACGTTTCTGCGAAAAACACTGCCTCGACACCGGCCACTTTTACCCCCGAGTACTCAGAAAATATGTTTGGGGCTTATATTATATAAGCGTTCTTCAGCTGTTGGAGTTGTGCATCTTCTCTGTAGCTACAATATAAGTTCTAGAATGACAAATAGTTTCTCTTTCTTTCATGTCCCTTGCCGTGCAATGCTTAATGCAATGATCTATGCCAGCAGTAATTTTATAGTCTTAAAGATTACCAAGAATCCCAAAGGCCCTTCGTTTAGATGGGTTATGCTTATGATATCTAGCATATTAGCAATTAAAAGTGAGGAGTTTTTCAAATATTTAAGTCATGTTAAGATAATAATAATAAACCCATTACATGTTAACATAAATTACAGTATTTATTTTTAAAAAGCTTTATTTTCCATGCCAAAAAAAATTCGTGAAAACAATGACATTGTTTTAAATCTTTTTTAATCTTTTTAATTGTTGAACATTTTTGAAAATCTTTTCAGTGTCTGGCTTAATGGAAAACAGCTGGGTTTTTATATCTGCTTCTGCATTCAATCTGTTATGATATCACATTATGTAGGTTCTGAAAAACTCCATTGTATACTTGTGAGAGAATAAGAATGAAAAAGGTAAATGATATCTTAATATTCTTTTTTTAAAATAGTTCTGATCTCACGAACCTCCAGAACAGTTTCAGGGGCTCCCAGAAGTTCCCACACCGCACTTTGAGAACCACTGCTCTAGGCAGAAGCACTCAGGAAATCTCTTTATCCGACTGAACAGAGGTTTCCAGAAGTCACAGAGCAGTGTGTACCTTTTATTTCAAGTAGTACTCAATAAAAATTTGCTTAATGGAATTGTGTAATGAGTTAGCATCAGTGGATATGAGACAGGGACAAATTCGGTAAAGACTTAGGAAATAGTGTTGAATATGACCCTGCAGATGTGGGCAGAGTAAAAGAAAAAGAGGCAACTGGAATGACTATGCGACACCGAACTTAGGCAATTTGGTGACTGCAAACACCATCGCTCGAGACGCAAAGTGCAGAAGTATCTGGAAGAGGATGTGGCACATTCCGTCCTGGGCACACTGAGTTTGATGTACCCCAGGGACATCTGGGTAGAGGCTTCAGCAAGCCTTTAGCTATGTGGGGCTGGAATCCGAATCAGAAATAGAAATCTGAGCATACTGACATTCTGCATGTCGATAGGAGCAGAAACCATGAAAGGGGATGAGATGACCCACGAAAATACATGGACTAAGAAGAGAATGAAAACAGAACCCCGGAAAACTGGCAAAAAAAAAAAAAAAAAAGAGCCATTAAAGAATGGGAAGAGAGGCTGGAGAAGCAGGGCAGATGCTGGCATGGAAGCCACGGTGGGGCAGAAGCTGACAACAGAGAAAATGGTCCGAAGCACAGAAATCAAGCGATACAAGGACCGAAGTCCATTCGCTCTAGCAATTAATTGGTTATTGGTGACCTTTTCTAGAATAACAAGAAAAGTAAGACAGAGACTGTGTGCATTAGGTTGAAGAGTATCTGTTAGGTGAGGAGTTGGAGATACAAGTATACATTATTCTTTCTAGAAATTTGGATATAACAGGAGGGCAGATATAGACAGAGCTATATCTTTTTTAGAAGCAACTCTATAGAAATATAATTGACACGTTTTAAACCACATAATTTCAATTATGCAGTTTAGTGAGCTTGGGTCTATGTACACACCTGTGAAACCATCACCATAATCAAGATAATAAACGTATCCATCACCCCCTAAAATAGAATAGCGTATATTTTAATAGGCTAAAGGGAAGGAGCCAGTGGAAAGAGAAATTGACTTTATGGGAGAGAAGGTGACCTGAGCCGGGGCACGGGACTGGCGGAATCCAAATATTTACCTCAACTGTTCATTCGAAAGCCTTTTTTTTCTTTTTTCCTTTTTCCTGGTAGCCTGTATTGCATTTAAGGTGTAATTTTGTTGTTTAATAAGTGATGTTAAGACCAATGATGAATTTCTGTATAATACAATATTATTTACAGGAAAACAGTATAGTCAACAGAATTTAAGATCAGGAATATTCACCAAAACACTCAGACTTCCTACCACTTCAGAAGCCAGGTTGTATCTTCATATGTCAATATTTTAAAATCTCTAATCTGTGTGTCTTCTCTTGCAGCTCAATTAAAGGATATTGCCTATGGCACCAAACAGTACAAATTTAAACCAGAAATCATGCCGGATGACTCAGTTGATGAATTTGACGAAACCATTCACTTAGAACGAGGCGAAAACCTATTCGAAATCCATATCAGCAAAGTCACTTTTTCTTCTGAAGTTTTGCAGGCGTCTGGAGATAAAGAGCCTGTCACTTTCTGCACCTATGCCTTCTATGATTTTGAACTACAGACAACTCCCGTCGTGCGAGGTCTTCACCCAGAATACAACTTTACTTCTCAATATCTTGTTCATGTTAACGACTTATTTTTACAATATATTCAGAAGAATACCGTCACCCTCGAGGTCCACCAAGCATACAGCATGGATTATGAAACAATGGCAGCATGTCAATTGAGATTCCATGAAATTCTGGAAAAAAGCGGTCGAATATTTTGCACAGCAAGTTTAGTTGGTAAGTACACTTTAATAAACTTGGCATGTGTGAGTCACTCATCTGGTTTATATACTAATATGCTCTTCCACATGAGCATCTTCTCTCACGGATTCGAGGTACCTTGGGGGTAAGGACAGCGTTCTCTAATTTAGCTGCCCACAGATGTTTGGACTCTCGTAAATGTTACTGATGATGTCAGTACAATGGCTGCTAATTTCTTTAAAGTTTATCAATGCAGATGTTTATTGACCATATCGATACTCGTGTGGCTTAAACATGGAACGTAGTGCAGTCATCAAATGCTTTTTAAGCTTATCTTGTTATCACTATCACTAGGCACTAGGAATCCAGTGGTCAGTGGTAAGTAAGACAGACAAAGCCCCTGTCCTTGTATAGCGTACATTCTAGCGGGGAAAAGAGGCCATAAGACAAACATATATCATCAGAGATGAAGAAAAACGATCCGGGCAAGAGGCTGAGGAGAGAGCCAGAGGGGCTGCTAATAAAGATAAGAGCTTCCCCGAGAGGAGACACTGGGAAAGACCTGGCTACGGGTTCGTGCCAGGACCGAGGGGAAGAATGTTCCAGGCAGAGGCAACAGCAGAAAGGCCTGAGGGAGGAACAAACATGACGTGTATTGGGGGGAATAGCAGGAAAGCCAGTGGCCAGAACGGAGATGAGTTTTAAGCAAAAGCAGAGACCTGATCATACTGTGGAGTCTTGTAGGTCATGGTGAGTTTAGATTTGATTCCCTCCGCACACCCCCTACCCCTGTCCCCCAGGCATGAGCCGCCGGGAGAATGGGGAGGCCACGGTGAGATAGGCCTGGGAAAGGAAAAAAATCCAAGGAAGAAAAGCAAGAACTATGTTCGAAAAAGTTAAGATTGACCTGCAAAATGGGCATGTCACATAAGCAGTCGGATTCACTAAGCAGAAGGCCATAGCTGGAGGTGTGAAAGTTGGAGGCATTAGCATACAGAATATATTTTAAGCCTTGCGCCTAGATAATATCACATGGAGAGTGAATGTACATAAAAAAGAAGATGGCAAAGGACTGAGCCTTGGGAAACTCCAAATTTTAGGGTTGAGGGAGAAGAGGAAGAGCCCGCAAAGGGAACTGAGGAGTAGCCAGTGAGGTGGGGGCAACCACGAGCATCAGTATCCTGGAGGGAAGAAGGACGGAGCCTGACTTAGGTTAGGGGCGGGGTTATTTTACTAACTGAGTAACTTATTGCGTAGGTACTATATTCATGATTCGAAAATCAAGAAGGCACAAGTTTAGACCACAAAATGTCAGTCTCCCACTCCTGCCCCGCAGCTACCCTGGGTTCCCTCACCAGCAGCTACAAATTTTTACCCCCAAATTTTACGCGTATACAAGCAAATATGTATATGTGTTACTATTCTTCTCCTTAGGACAAGTTTTTAAATAATGGCAGATTTGAATCGTGTGTATGTTGGTGAGAATGATCCATTAATGAGGAAGAAACTGGTGAAATAGGAGAGGTGACAGGGTATTATTTTTAATAATGTGTTATGTTCAGGAAAGTTTACGTGTACAATAGTCTCTGTTCAACAGTTCCACAGCCCTTGCCCTCGAGAAACTTACAGTGCAGAGGAGACAGGGCCTGGTGAACAGACAGTCGTGGCAAAGCCGTCCGTGGCCCTAGCGAGGGCAGAGTCCTCCTTTCCGTGAAGGAAGCCTGGACAACTCTTAAGTCTGTCGGGAGCCGCGGAGGAGAGCTGAGAGCTGCCTGGGCCGAAGGGAGCGCTGAGGGTGGACAGGCAAAGCCACATGAGGATCCGCTGCATACGGTGTGAACTTGGCGTAGCTGTGGCATGTCCCCTGTTCTTGTGACACCGTACAGTGGGAAGGGGCCGATTTCTTGAGAGTTGAAATACCATGTGGAGTATCATATTTATAATTTTAAGGTTTCATATCGTATCTGCCAGGCTACTTGTTTAACTTGTGTAACTTGTTTAAAACATGTATTGCAGCATCAAAAAGAATCCATGGAGTATTTGATTCAATGCTTAGATGTTTCTTTGTATTTCAGAAGGGTCAAAACAGTACAAATTGGAATATCTCAAATGTGGAAACATAGCTTGACATAGTTCTTTAATAATACTTAACATACAGTGAAACTCATACTTGCAGAAGTCATTTTATTTTTTTCATCTCTGTTATTTGCCAATCACACATCATTTGTGCAAGTCATATATTATTTTACTCAGTATAAAATTTATAGTTTTAATGTATAATACTATTGATGTATTTTTACTGGTATATGCTTTGATTTATGGGCCTCTTTTAACAGTGAGTTATGTATCGATCTGTAGGAACTAAAGGAGACATCCCAAACTTTGGCACAGTGGACTACTGGTTCCAATTAAGAGTTCCCATGGACCAAGCAATTCGACTTTACCGAGAACGGGCAAAGGCTTTGGGGTATATAACATCCAATTTTAAGGGACCAGAGCGAACGCAGTGGGTAAGCTTGTTTGGCTTTAAGACCCTTTATGTCACAGAAATGTTATACTATTTTTTTATATGTCACGCTTGAAACCAAAACCATTTTCTTTCACAGATCATCAAGTGGCTTTTTCTAACTTTTTATTTTGAAATAATTATAGACTTGCCGGAAGTAGCAAAAATAGTAGAGAGATCATGTGTGCCGTTCGCCCAGCTTCTCCCAGTTGTAAGGTCTTCCATACCTAGAGAACAGTATACACTATCAAGACTGGGAGATGGGCAGCGGTACAGTGCCGTTAACTAGGCCACAGTCCTTATTTGGGTTTTATCAGTGTTTACAGGCGTGGGTGTGGGTGAGGAGGGGGAGTTCTGTGCAGTTTTATCACATGTACATATATTCACGTAACCACCACCACATTCGAGACACAGAATTTTTCCATCACCACAGAGGAATGCCCTTGTGCTGCTACCCAGAACAGTTTTAAAAAAATGGAATTGCAATACAATTAGCACACATCAAGTGACTTTCATTATACTTTCTACTCTTAAGGGACTGAATAGCTATTATTGGACTATCAGTTATGCTTCTCTCAGACTGTTTCTTCATGTTAGATTTTTGAAATGCAAAAAATAAAAAATGAATATTCTCTTACTGAGAATTGGACATTTAAATGCAATTCCTCAGGGTAGCATTTTCCACATTATGTTTCATGGGGCCTAATGGCCACATTTCCAAAAGAATTCCATGATCCAAGGAATGAGTGCAGAAAGCACTGAATTGAGCAAAGTTAAATAGGGTTCTTGACTCTAGGACTTCTCGTGTACAATGTGAATCTCAAGAGGACTAATAAAGTATGCAGTTATGTTGAGAATCAAAGGGATGGAATATAGTAGAAACATTTTGGAATGTCCGCTCAAGTCACATTTATCTTGATTCATTTGGAACTGCTCTCACTCCCAATCCGTGGGGCTGGGCCCCAGTGAGAAGCTTTATGCCAGAGGCTCCTGTTATCTCCCACTCTCTACCCAACGGTAACTAATGATTCAGGAATATCTTCCTGATCCCAGTTGAGCCAATCAGATTCTGCTTTCTGACATCAGGAGAAAGCAAGACTCCATGCCTGGAACATGTAACATCAGGAGCTAGGGAGCAGATGAAAGGAAAAATAAATGGGTCCGGAGAGAGAGCATAATGGGCATGCATACAGAGAAAAATGGAAACTGGACGGAGATTAAACGCTGCTGGTTTTCTGTCCCGTTACCTTCCTAAGGCCCGCCTACATTTCTGCTGTCACAGTTCCATGAAATAGCCCTATAGCTTTATGTTAAAAACTCTTTTTTGTTATATTTGCTAGATGGAATTAGTTTTTATAACTTCTAATTAAAGAACCATAACGAAATACAACATCGATTCCCAGACTTAAGAAAGAACGGCACCCCTTTCCCAGGGATCATCTTTCTGCACTGGTTTTCTTCAGGCTGCACTTTGGGAAACGCCATGATGGAAAGGGGCATCAGAATAGAAAGACCGGATTGCTTATTTGGTTTTGTAGTTTAAAGGCTTTTAGACTCCCAGCCTCTGGCTCGAATGAGTCATGTACTGTTAGAATTTCAGCTTTTGTGGGGAGACTTGGGGGAAGAAGCAGAAGGGGTACTTTGAAGTTATTCCACTCAGCTTCTGTAGCTGAACGCACACTAGCCCTAGGAAAGCCATACCGTGGGTCCCTTCTCGGATTTTCCCTCTCCACACCACCAGGTGTCTCCCCGCTGAGGAGAGTCTCACTGGTTCTATTGTTCCTTCTCCAGTAAAATTCTGTAGAGTCGGAGGTCCCAGATGCCCAATCCAGATTCAGAAATGCAGCGAAAAGAGGGTCCCTTTGTGGAAGGTAGAGAACTCGCCAACACTAAACCAAACAAGGCACTGAAACACTAATATTTCTTTGTCCCAGATCACATCAGCTACGGTAGGGTTAATAGTCGGTGGAATTGTTTGCCAGAATACCTGTGCACTTGCTCCCTGAGCAAAGGGGCCATAGAGTAGTTTCTAGCTCTGCCAAATAAGTCTTTTATCATCTCTATTCTGAAATGTCCTCCCATCCTAGCTTTTTATCTTATCCAAGGTTTATCTCTGATTCTGTTCTCTTGTTATAGCAGTTGGACTTTGATATACTGGCTGATCTTGGTCTCAGGTATCTGCTTCCCTAACCAATAAACCCCACTGATTCAGGATGAGAGCTGACTGAAATACAGCAAAATTATCTCTCTGAGTGGTGCTTATCAAAATCATTGGATTCTCACTGAAGAATGGAATATGATCTTCCATTCTTCCTTATTAAGAGCTAATAAGGATTAGCTCTTAATAAAATTGTGAACTAGAGAACATTATTAGTCTTTGGACTCATTTGCTAACTTGTTAGTTATTAAACAGAATTAAAGAGCATCAGATTGATTTTTTCTTGGTTTTAGTTGGTTTTGAAAGAAGTCTCTACATGTATGTTCAGCCTTCTATGTTTGTTGCTGATAGTCTAGGATCATCTGTTCCCACATGTTCCAGTGAATATTGGTTTTGAATAAGAATCAAAAGGCTTTTACTGAGAAATTCACTGTCAAGTGAAAATATGCAGGTTTTTGTCCATATACAAAATTATTTTGTTCGGGGGTTGGCAGCTGCTGTTTATCTTTTCATTGTATTAGTACCATAACATAAATATGTATGTTTTTCCAGTTAAGTCATCAGGCACCCAAAACTGCTCAGCCCAGTTCTACCGATTCTGCAGATGGCAACTTAAATGAACTTCACATTACAATAAGATGTTGCAACCACCTGCAGTCCCGAGCAAGCCATCTTCAGCCACACCCATATGTTGTGTACAAGTTTTTTGATTTTGCAGACCATGATACAGCCATCATTCCCAGTAGCAATGATCCAGAGTTTGATGATCATATGTGTTTCCCAGTGCCGATGAATATGGATTTGGATCGATACCTTAAGTCAGAGTCTCTGAGCTTTTATGTGTTTGATGATAGTGATACCCAAGAGAATATTTACATAGGAAAAGTCAATGTGCCTCTGATTTCATTGGCACATGACAGGTGTATCTCAGGTAAGCCTATTTCTTAATCTATGAATCTCTAAAAACAAACCTAAATTTATACCTTAGTGTTATGGATATGTTCCGATTATAACTAGTCTTCCTAACTGTCCCAGATAATCTTAAACTTCGGCCCCATAATATTATATTTTTTTATGTTTTTTTTTAGTTGTTGTTCGAGGAATTACAATATGCATCTTATCACAGTCTACTTAAAATTAATACAGCTCCATGAAAATATGGAAGGTCTGCTCTAATGTAATTTCGTTCCCTCCCTACCTCCTTTGTGCTTGTCGTTACACATATGTATATAGTATGCTTGTCTCTGTAACCCATGTCCTTTGGAGAAATTAAGAGAAGGGAGAATATATATAATTATAGGAGACTTTTATGTGAACTTATATATTTACAATTTCTGGTATTCTTTATTTCTTCCTCTACTGTCTGGTGTCACTTCCTGAACCTCAGTATAGCTTTATTTCCTCCACTCCTTTGTGCTATTATAATTTTTGTCTTCGTATCAGTCCAACAATATAATTTTACAATTATTGTTTTATGTAATTATCTTTTAAATCAGTTAAGAAATTAGGAAAAATATATACGTATACTATGTTTTATAATTACCTATATAATTACCTTCATTAGTCTCAATTCCTTTGTGTTGATTTGAGTTCCTATCTGGTGTCACTTCTTTTCAACCTGAAGAACCTCTTTTAATATATCTTATCCGTCAGATAACAAATTCTCTTAATCATTGTTATCTGGGAATATCTTTATTTCAAATTTATTATTTTGAAGGACAGCCTTGCTGGTTACAATATTCTTGGTCATCAGTTATTTTTTTTTCTTTAAGCAGTTTAAATATATCAGACAACTGACTTCTGGCATCAGTTGTTTCTGATGAGAAATCAGCTGTTAATCTTATTGTGGTTCCCTCATACTTGATACTGTTATCAAGATTTTTGTTTTTGTTTTTGTTTTTGTTTTTCTGGCTTTTAATAATGCAGCTATCGTGTGTCTAGGTACGACTGCCTTTGTGCTTATTCTTCTTGGAATTTATTGAGCTTATTTATGTGTATGGTACTGTTATTTATCAAATTTGGGGAACTTTCTGCTGTTATTCCTTGAATTATTTTCTGCCCTTTCTTTCTTCTTCCTGGACTCCCATTACACACATGTGTGTATTCTTCATGGTGTCCGACAGGTCTCTCAGGCTCTGTTCATTTGTCTTTATTTTTCATCTTCCAGTTGGATAATCTCTCCTGACCAATCTTCAAATTCACTGATTGTTTCTTCTGCCAGCTCAAATCTCCTATTGAGCCCCTCTATTGAATTTTTTTATTTCAGTAGTAGTACTTTTCAACTCCAGAATTTCTATTTAGTTCTCTTTTTTATAATTTCTATCTCTTCATTAAATTCTCTGTTTTATAAGTCATTGTCATCACACTTTCCTTTAATTCTTTAAATATAGTTTTTTTAGTTCTTTGAACTTATTTATAATAGCTGCTATGAGGTCTTTATGTGCCAAATCTTAACATCTGGACACCTTCAGAAGGTTTCTTTTCATCTCTCTCTCTTTTTTTCCTCTTAAAATTGTACATTTAAGGTACTATATTGTAACAACTCTGGATTCCAACTTCCCTACTCCACGGGGTGAATATCGTTAGTTTTTGTTGGTGACTTGCCTAGACTAATTCTGCAGTCTTTTCCCCTTCACTGTAGCCACTGATGTCTCCGCTAAGTTTTTGTTGTTTGTTTGTTTGTTTGTTTGTTTGTTTGTTTTGTTCTTGTTTTAATTTAAAGCCTGGGTCAGCATAATTCAATGGTCAGCCAATGATTGGTCAAATGTTGTGCCTAAGCACCTTGAGCTGGTAGACTTCCATCTTTTGCCTATGGGTCAGTGAATGGTTTAGATAATGCATTCAAAGTTCAGGCAATCTTCAGGTCTCACGTTCAGCCAGAGACAAGTAGCTTACTAGAGTTATGTTCTGATTCCCACTATTCTTACTGAGGTTCAGTAGATTTTCTTGAATAAATTCGTTGTACACCTTATATCAATTACCAGAAGCTTTAAAAGGTTGTATTTGATCATTTTCGTCCACCTTTATCACTGTTTTTTATAGAAAGGATTTATTGAGCTCTTCACTCAGCCACTCTGGAAAGCTCACATGCGCCTATAATAGAAGTTTATCACCTTCCCATATTCCACTTGTATCCTTTTGTTCTACCTAAAATCTAGAGTTGTTTTGTTTTTCTCTTTCCCAGCCAGCCATTAAAAGACATGCCTACACTTGAGGACCAAGTAAAGGATACCACTAAACAAAAGCTGTTCTTGAAATATAGATTTGTTTTTTCAAGTCAAGGATTTATCATACTGAAAAATTTACTATAATGATTAAAATATATGACTCACTATTACAGCTATACGTAGATGATACTCTCTGTTACTGCTATATGTTTTGGATGATTTATCTTATGGACATTTTTTGCCATGCTACAATTAATTTGGAATAATTTAACAAATCTCAATAAAATATTTAAAATTATAATAAAGTTAAATAGTAATATAAAGGTTCCTTTAGATATCTATGTAAATTATTTGAAATTTT
>NW_011888832.1:3175398-3177437 GCF_000151845.1 Pteropus vampyrus
TGTTTTTATGTTAATACAAGGAGACTTCTGCTTCTCCAGAAGACGGGAAGGAAATTTCACCAGAAGTGGAACATACACCAGAAACAGACATTAATATGCCAACTGTTTCACATATTTTCGAGGTGTGTATATGTATTAAAATTATTTTGAAAGGTTTAATTTGGTTCTTAAAGACTTTTTCTTTGTGTTGATATAGATCAGGAAATCATAGCATTGATCGTATTTTTCTATATGACTTCTTGAAATAAAAAGGTCAAAAATATAACAGCTACAATTATGCTGATTTTAGTATAATATCAAATAGATATGTAAATAATATAAAATTCATTTTGAGATTAATATATTTTTTATATTTTTTATTCTTAGTTTATAATTAGATTTTCATTTATAAATTTGCATGTTTTCATCTGTAAAATTTAAGTGATTATTTTCTAATGAATCATATTGCACATCTGTATATTTAAGTCTCAGGTTTACATACTTCCTTATTCACGCGCTTCAGCAAAAATGCTCTAAATGTGGTCTAATCAGTGATAAATACACCAGCATGCTTTCATTGCTTCAGGTTTCTCCAGAAAGCAGTGTAGATAAGGTAAAAGAGGGTACTGAGAAGATGCTGGAAGGGAAAGAGGGCGACGGGTCTTTGCTCTCCGAGGGTCAGCTTGCAGAACGAAGTTTGACTTCTTCTGAAGATGAAACAGAAATAACTGAAGAATTGGAACCAGAAGGTGGCCTTCCTTTTTAAATCAGCAGTATTTATTTAACTCTTAGCTTTATTTAATCTGTTAAGAGCATGCTTCTCAGAACATCTTCATTTAATAGTGGATCCACTTCAGGATCCTTTTTTAAGTTCTTTTTTAAGTTCATACTAGAACAAGCTATATTTTTATTTCTTTTGTTTCTATTAAAACTAACCTTGGAATTTTCAGTCATTTTTCCTCTTTTCTAAAATGTAATGTTATTATATAAATACCTTCACTGCTAAAATAGGTTGACATGATTTCATACTGTCCTTTTAAGGTTCTCCTTATAATGTGTGCTTTTTTTCTCTCCATTTCACAAGGTACAAATATAATTGGATTAACAGATTTAAATCACTAAAATTTTATTTTTTTTAACAGATGAAGAAGACAGATCAGCTTCTGACAGTGATGAATGTGTTATTTCATGTTCTAGCTCCAAGAATCTCAAGCAGGTCAGTAAGTAACTTATTACCAACTAGAAACGTTCTAAAATAAAGTAGCTTTTCATGCGTAGTATATCAGGCTCCATATGTGAACATCTTAAGGCAAAAATATTTCTGGAAAAAAATTTAATTTATCACCGTAATCCTAATTCAAGTCATCATCTAGTATAAGAAATGTTTCTTTACAGTTCTGTTATGTAGTGGGTTATAACACGTAAGCATTATTTTTGCCTCCATGCTAAGAGTAACTAACATTCGGTAGCTTCAGTAGGTACTTGCTAAAACCAAGACTTCCCCGAGTCTTTTTCAGAACCATTGTACAAGGAAGTATTAAATCAGTTCTGAACTTTAAAGAATTAAAAATGTGAGATGGCATTTAAAATTATAAAAGATGTGCGAATGTGAATTTATTGACTCTTAGGTCTGAAGATGTCTACCAATAAATTGTTAAAGTTATTTCTGCTAAGAAATTAAACCTTCTTAGAAGATAATTAATCTCATGTAGGTATATTTTGTTTGTTTTGTAGCACATTGCTGAAAAGTAGTATGTAAACTGAAACTTTGAAAAGAAAAAAATATAATTTATATGGAAAGTGTACCACTTAGCAGAGCATTTTTATTTTAAAGAGAGGATAACGGTTTTATAAGGTAAATGTAAGTGAAGTACAAAGTGCTAGCTTTTTCTATTCATCTATATTAATTTTCCTGAAGTCGTTAATTTTACTTCTTTTCTTTAGAATCTCTACTTTATTAGTAAGAAATGCAATACTTATTTCATTTGTCATAGACGTCTCCATAGAAATATTCTTTGTTTCTGTGATTGATAATAAATACAAACAACTGATTGATAAAT
>NW_011888832.1:3177487-3180701 GCF_000151845.1 Pteropus vampyrus
AAGATTGATATTTGAGCTATATAACCCAAATAAAGTCTTAGAGGAAGGATGAGAATTTTGAAGAATCTCTGAATTTAATTTCAGTGAATTAAAATATTTGTGTTAATTTTCTCATCTTTGAATCAGTATTATCTTTGAGGCCTTAACTTCTGAAAGAAGTCTCCTTGAGAGATGAACCTGTCATAGGTCCTTTTGTCTTTATTTTATTTTCTGTCATTTGAGTTGTGGGTAAAAGACAAAATTATTTTTTAAGTGGCGGGTAGTTCTCTTTGTTCTTTAATTATTATGATAATAAAACTTTGGCATTAATTAAAATTATTTTTGTGATTTGACAGGAATATTTGAGTTAACAGATCATGAAAAGCATCCTGCAGGAACCATTCATATTATCTTGAAATGGAAATTTGCCTACCTTCCTCCAAGTGGAGCCATAACAACTGAAGACTTAGGAAATTTCATACACAAAGAAGAGTCAGAAGTTGTTCCAAGACTACCTCCAACGACCTCTGTTAGCCCATTAGTCGTAGTGAGTAACTGTGACTTCGAATTTCCTGTAAAACTTAAGAAATAGACACAAAAAGAAACAATAGCCGAAGCCTAATCTAAAAATGTATGTTCATCATACTCAGTTTGATGTATTGGTTTATCTTAGGCTCCGACACCTAAACCAAGACAGCGTGTAGCACCGGGGGACAAGAAGGTGTCTTTTGTGGACATTGCACCACGTGAGAGTTCTGTAAGTAGTAAACACACAAAATACTGATTTTTTTTCTGTAACAAATATTGGAAATAAATGACATAGGTCATTTATTATGTGGTCTACCCTACCTGATTTGAATGAAAATGGGTGAATAAAATACTTATTTTTCCTCTAACTCATTTTCCGTTCGCCCAAGAATACTCACAGGCAGTGCTTGCGGCTATAGTGTTTATCCCAAGAAAACTCGCGGATTACGGTCCTCACCTCGCCCCCAAAGTTTCTCACGAAATATCTCACTTTTATTATTATTTTTACATCGCTCTAGTATAACGATAGTCTTTGGAAACAAATGATATCATTCTATTTATAGCATTCTGTTTTTAGTAGTGGTATTTCCATTTACAAAATATACTAATTCTCGATCGCTAAAGTGTCAAATCCTAGAAAACGTAGCATTCCTACACATGATGTTAAATTAACACTGGCAGCAAGCTGCACTTGTTTTTTCTAAGAGGAAAAAGTGTTAAAAGGGTAGTTTTGTAATTTGGCATTGTATATAATAATAACTGTTCTTACTCTTTGATCTAGACCTTCCTTTAGCCCCATATTTCTCTCCCCAATCTTCTGCCGCCCATTTACCAAAAAAAGAAAGAGAGAGAGAGAGAGAGAGAAGGAAGGGAGGAAGGGTGGAAGGGAGGAAGGGAGGGAAGAGAGGGAAGAGAGGGGAAGGAAGGAAGAGAAGGAAGAGAAGAAAGGGAAGGGAGGGAGGGAGGGAGGGAGGGAGGGAAGAGAGGGAAGAGAGGGGAAGGAAGGAAGGGAAGGAAGAGAAGAAAGGGAAGGGAGGGAGGGAGGGAAGGAAGTCTTCAAAAATTGTTTTAATTTTGTCTCCCTTTCCTCGTACTGTTTCTTGAACTCACTCTAGTCAAACTTGATCCTCACTAAACCCATCTGGCTAGGATCACAATGACCTTCATTTTGTCACATCCAGTAGTCAATTTCCAGTCCCCATCTTCATCTTCCAGTAGCATTTCATACAGTAGAAGACTTGCTCCCCCTTTTCTTGGCCCCCGGGATGCTGCGCCTTCCTAATTTTTCTCCAGCTTTACCAGTTATTCTTCTCACTCTCCTGGACCATATCTGAATGTCGAAGTGCCCTCAATAGTCAAGCTTCAGACCTCGACCTCTTCTTTTCTCAGTCTATATCTACATTAAGAGATCTTATCCAGTCTCCTAGTTTTAAAAGCCATCTGCATGCTGGCACGCCCATGTTTATAATCTCCAGTCTTGATCTCATCGCCAAATTCCATATTTGTTTTCTTACTGCCTATTTCATATACCCTGGATGTCTAATAGGACTCTAACTTAATGTCAAAAAGCAAACCCAATTTCACCAACTCTCCTTCAGAATTTTTCTTTCGTTCATTTTTCCCCATTCTCAGTAAGTGACATAATCACTCACCCAGTTGGGCAGTTGTGAAATTTTGGAGGCATCCCTTTGTCTCCTCTTTTTCTCACATCCTACATCCGGTTCATCCACAAAGCCTATGAGCTGTAATTTCAACATATAACCTGTATTCACATCATTTTCACTGTTACCAGTCAAGTTACTATCACCACTCATGGACTTTTTTCAAAAATACTTTTTTTGTAATATAATTTCTATATAGTAAAAGACACAAATCTTAAACACAAAGCTCAATGAAGTTTTACATATGTGCAGACCAGTGTAACCACCACCCAGATCAAACTATTCTTTCTTCTTGGGCCTTAAAATAATACCTGACATACACAAAGCATTTAATATATATGTTCTAAACAAATGAATTCAGTAATTATTATTCTGACAGTGTCTTGTAGCTAGCATTTATTGAGTGCTGGTTACGTGTCAGTTGCTGAACTAGATGCTTTATATTCATTGAACTCATTTAATCCTCACAACAACCTGATGTTTTTCATACTAGGATTCTCATTCTAGGAAGTAACTTCATCAAGGTCAAAGTATTAGATCTGATTCTACCACAGGTAGCCCGATTCCTAGGTAAATGGTTGTTGATATTAAAAAGACATATACATGGAAATGCTTGCTGCAACATTAGCCACAGTAGCTAAAAATCATGAACTAGTTAAATGTCCAGCACTAGTGAAATGGTTCATTAAATCATGATACATCCGCTCAATGTAATATTTTCTGTTGTCATTAAAAATAATGTCTATGTAAAGTTTCAGTTTCAGAAGAAATTTTTATGTTACAGTTTTTTTTAATATAACAAGATATATTGTAATTACAATATAATTATCACTATATAACAAAAAAGTTTTTATTTGCATTAGAAATTAATTAGATAGAAATGGAAATCTAACTGATTATTAACATATTATCATTGGGTAATGGGAATGTGGATTTGTATTAATTTATGTTTTCTTGTCTAACTTTCACATTTTTGATGTTGAGCATGTTTACTTTTAAAATAGTAAAAATTATAAACTATATTTTAACAATAAACTTCAGTTTAT
>NW_011888832.1:3183526-3202627 GCF_000151845.1 Pteropus vampyrus
TAACATCATCTAACCTATAGCATCCTGATATATGTAATCTTTATTGTTCAAAATTGATAAATCAAGGAAGGAATTTTACATATGGTTCCCTGAAGATTTTAATTATAGCATTTAGTTCAATTTGATTTAACTTTTTTTTGCTTTATCAAATCTGAAATTGTTCAATTATTTATCAAAATAGTGACTAGAAATTCTCTGCCCTCCAATAGAAAATTTTGATAATGGGAATCCAGGGAAAACAGGCTCATTGCGTAGGATTTAGTTCTATAGTCATTTGTGTTAGTCTGGGTTTTCCAGAGGAACAGAACCCATAAAATATGTAAACATAGAAAGAGGTTTAGTATAAGAAATTGACTCACGTGATTATGGAGACTGAGCAGTCCCAAGATCTGCAGTTGACTAGCTGGAGACCCAGAAGAGTCAATGGCGTGGTTCTAAAGTAAATGGCGTGGTTCTGAATCTAAAGACCTGACTCAGAACTAGAAGAGCCAATGGTATAAGTTCCAGTTTGAAAGCAGGCAGGCTGGATACCTAAAAAGAGTCAGTGTTTCAGTTCAAGTCCAAAGGCAGGAAAAAACCATTGTCCCAGCCGAAGGCAGTCAGGCAGTCAGGCAGTCAGGCAGTCTGTTCAGGTCTTCAATTGATTAGACGAGGCCCACCCACGTTAGGGAGGGCGATCTGATTTACTCAGTCTACCAGTGCAAACATCAGTCTCCTCCAGAAGCACCTTCACAAACACATCCACAATAATGTTTGACCGAATGTTAGGGCACCACCTTGTGGTCCAGGCAAGTGGACACATAAATTAACTGTCACGTCACTTTATTAAGAACCATCCATTCATCACTTCGGGAATAGTAAACCTGCATGTTTACTTCCGGCATTTCTCACGTATCAGTAGCTCTTCTGCAAGACTTTTCCCACTTCACTGGGATTTTCGTACAACTAGATGATATATCTAGCCTTTTGAACAAAAGAATATGAGAAATGAGATATTGAATCAGTCCTGGGATCTAAGAAGGCAGGTACCAAGGGGTGTATTTATTTAATCAGTCTGCAAACAGCACCCCTTCCTCTTGTAACTCAGTGATCCCCAGGGCTTCCCCCTCTGCAGTCTGTGGTCACTCCTCCTGAGGAGGTAAGCACAGTGCTCTGGCCCTGCCCCCTGGAGCCCACCCCATTTACTGGAAAGGCCTGTTCCTGAGAAGTTAAATAGTAATTCGACAATTAAATTACAACATAAAACAATGTCAGGAGACAGCACGAGTAATTGTTATTGTAATCAGATATTTGAGTTAAAGAATAGTTAGCTGATTTCTGACCCTTCCTCTTTTACCAAGTGAGTACAGTGAGATCTTGAGAGATAAGGTGACTTGCTCAAAGTCATGCCACTAATTAAGGAAGTTCAGAGAAAAGAGAAATTGAGAGTGATATTTTAATAGACTTCATGGAGGCTGTGCCCGAAGCTGGCCCACCCGCCCGCCTTCCCTTTCTCGTGGGCTGCACGTCTGCTTTTTCTCATTTTAAGCTGACCGTGGACTTCGCCCAAAGATAGCCACACACAGATTCCCAGCCCCAAGGAGAAAGATCTGATTAGCCGTGGCTAGCCTCTGGGTTGGGTCCATTTTTATTAGTTGTGCACCCTAGGTCCATTCAGCTGTGGCCAGTCACACAGTCAAAAGGAGTGTCCTGCTTTACGTGTCACCGTCCCTTAACCGTGACATCTCAAAGATAGGGATGTATTGCTGCAGAGAGAAAATCGTGAGCACTTCTAGTACAGGCAGAGATGCACACTACATGTTTCAGAAGTCAAGCATACACTAACTAGAGCAGCCTTTCTGTATAAAGGGATACAAGGCCTCAGTTACAATGCAGAACTGTACATTTTAGGTTTTAGCCTATAGATACTAGAGAGACAATGCAATAGTTTATTTCGCAAACATTGTATTTATTATCTAAAAGTAACTTGCAAGATATGGGAAAATGGTATCTAAATTATATCACCTTAGACCAGTGATTCTCAACGACTGGCGATTTTGTCCCCCAAGGGACATTTGGCAATGTCTGGAGACATTTTTGTTCATCACACTGGGAGGGACTGCTACTGGTGTCTGGTGCACAGAGGTCAGGGTTGCTGCTAACCATGCTACAGTGCACAGAAGCCACAACAAAGCACCGTCTGGTCCAAAATGTCAATAGTTGTGAGGTTGAAAAATCCTGTATTAAACCCACGGCGGAACCGTGCAGCCGTTGGCAACAGTGGCAGCATCTCAGTGGAAGCATACGTTGCCCTGAGCTGAGAGGCAGGATAAAAACTTCGATTTAATGAAGAACTTGAGCGAGAGAAAGAACTATTCCCCTAAAATATTCAACTGATTCTAATGTATACATATTTATTTCCTTTAGAGTAAACGGGGTATTTTTTCTTTTTACTTTTGAGAAAGTGATCTGTTACTTTGCTACAGCTTAATACAGCCTTCACTGTCATTCCAAAATGTTATTTCTTATAATAGTTTTAGATGATACCTCAACTGTGCGAACATCGTTTAAAGCAAGCAGCTGCTCCAAGCAGCACTTTGTTCCTCAGTAGGCATTACTCAGTTCCCATGTGCTTGGAAAAATTCTACTTGTAGTAGAAGACACTGACCAATATCTTCTGTTTTAAGCAAACTTTAGTTTTGTTAAATTATAAAGAACTAAGGTAAAACAACGTAGTCCGTGAACACGGGAACAAAACTCAAGAGATCATTATAATGGTGAAATACAGCATTTTCTAGTGATTACACTCATGTTTCTTTGTGCTGCTTTAGCAAATCATTTAATGAGTCATGGAACTTTTCTCTTTAAAGATTGCAAAAGTGAGACAAAAAACTTCTGCACGTACCTCCCCTGCGATCCCCAATTGTTAACATATTTCGCTACACTTGTTTTTGTCTTTCTGTTCTTCTGTCTTTGTGTATGTGTACATATATGTATTAATATACACACCTTCTTACATACATCGTTGCAATGAATCATTTGAGAGATGCAGGAATCATGCCCTTTTACCCTGAGTACTTCAGAATAACAGCGTAATACTATGATCTAATCTACAGTTCTCATTAAAATTTTTCAATTGTTCCAGTTGTATCGTTTATAGCATTTTGTTGATCTGGTCCAAGATCCAAGCCAGATCCCACTTTGCAGTTAGTTTTCATTTCTCTTTTAATCCACGATGATTCCTCAGCCTTTCTTTGTGTCGGCCTTTCATAGCATTGACGTGTTTTAAGGTCACAGGCCATTTGTATTGTAGAGTACCCTTCGATTCGGATTTGCGTGATGTTTCTGCATATTAGATCCAGGCTATTCATCTGGGCAGAAGCAATGCTTCTCGCTTCCCATGCAGCGTATCAAGAAGCGCAGGATGTCATTTTGTTTGATTATTGATGATGTTAACTTTGGTTGAGGATTGTGTTTAAGGTGAAACGTTTATTAAGCTTAAAAATATTTATGGCTCTATAGCTTCTTCCTTTGTCTCTTCCTTAGGAACCGCTTCAGGTAGAAATCTCAGGGCAGAGATACGTAGCTTTCATCAGAATGGCTACTATGCGCTAAGCACGCCGTACGTGATCTCTCTTAATTCTCACAGCAGTTCATTCATTAGCATCTACTGGGTGTCATAAAAGAAGCAATCCTTGGCCTCAAAGAAGTCACATCCTGTCAGGGAAACAGTCACAACGCATGGTGGTCAGCAGAGAGTGGCATGCACAGGGCACTGTGGGGGATTTCAGCAGGGGCACCCGACTCAGCCTGAGGGCCCCATCAAGGGTGGCTTCCTAGAGCCCACGAAGCTTGAACCAAATTTTGAAGATGATTAAGAGCTAGGGAGAGCCAAGGAGGGATCATCACAGGCCAAAGGGGCAAAGCATGAGAATTTGAGAGAATGTGGGGCATGGCTTGTTCTGGGAGACAATACGGTTTTAGGATGGGCTCAGCCTATGGCACACATGGGGAGCCCCAGGAGGGTATACTGAAAAGACAGGCCTGTCCAGAGCAGTGAGACCTCTGTGCGTTGAGGAGGTTGGAGTCTATCCTGAAACTCTGTGAGCGGCCAGTGAGAATTTTGGGGGCATGGGAAGAAGGTCACTCATTCGTTAAACAGATATTCAGGAACATTTATTGTGTACCCAGCCTTGTTTTAGAGGCTGAGAATGTAGCGGTGAACAAGAGAAATAAGTCTTTTGCTCTTATGGAGATTACACTCTTAAATTGTACTTTAAAAGATCATGCTATCAATAAGGTGAAGACTACATTAGAGGCACAGAGACTAGTTAAAAAGCAATTAGATAACTGTGGTTATCCCCACTTTATATAGATTTTTTTTAATTGCTTCTATCCTAATGTCACAAAATTGAGACTAGAAGTAGTGTCCTAGATAAATATCATTTATGCCAATTAAACTATGAATTTGAGTTATCTGCTACACTATGTATGCAGTTTAAGATCATTCAGGGTTTTTTTTTTCATGTTACAGGATCTGACAGCCCCTGGTTATTTCTTAGAGACGTTGATCCTTAAAAGGAATCTAACGGATTTCCCAGGACTTGGACATGTTACTTGGTTCTTCCTCTTTTCTTCCTGTCTGTGATGTATAATTAATCATAGATTACTTCATTTTGTTTCATTTCATTTACAACATTTATGAGCTTCACTTTGTCAGAATGAAATGCTTGTCCCCTCCTTTCCTTTCCAAAGTGGCATAATTAGTGTTAGCATCTTTTTTAACAGGCTACATAAAGTTTAGTGGCTGGATTAAATCAAGTCATTAACATAATGTGCTACCCAGTTTGCCCCTATCTCTCTTCGTTTCCAGGACATCAAAGTGCCACAGTACCAGTGTAATTGGGCCTTGCTGGCCTGTCAGGTTCTGTCAGCCTGATGGCTGCTGCTTTTACTGAAAGGCTTCTAGGCATGATAATTAATGGGGGCGGGGGGGAGAGGGGGCGCATGGTGGCGAGAAATGTAAAACTTTGGACATTTCTCTATGAATATTTTATTAATTTGAATAATCAGAAGTTAACAGTATCAATTTGATGTATAATACATTGATTAAAAGCCTTGTTTTAGGTCCTCAAAATAGACATCAAAACTGAAAATTTGCATCTGTCACGGCATTAAAAAAATTAACAATCTTTCTTTCACATTATTTCTAATGTTATCATTTAAGTAAGGCAGCTTTCCATGTTCACAACTAAATGTACTGCCATCCACTTGGATTTCTTAAAGTGTGCCCACAAGCGAGGATGGGAAGTCAGGCTGGATCAGAGCAGTGGGCTCTTCTGTGCAGTACGTGTTTACAGCTTTCTCTTTTTCCGTTTCTACTAAGAGCAGTTTTGTCAGAACAGCCATGTTCAGTTGGACTAAATTGCAGTTCCCCTTGGACAGCGGGGTTTCTGGAACAGTATGAACTGGCACTTCCAGGTGGCTGCAACAGGGACGTTCAGCAAAATATGCTTTAAGGCTTCGAAAGGCAAAATGCATAAAGCAATACGCTACTTTCAGAATCCACGTATTAAAAAATATTAAATCACTTCACAATCAAGTATGATCTATCAGTGGGTAAAATAAGCCCCTCCCGATGTTTACATATCTTAAGCTAGATAGGATGGGTTTCAAAATATATTTCAAGTAAATGTTGAATTACTCTTCTGATACTAATTGCTTCAAAAATTATTTTTTTTATGTTTTGCAACTTTATCTTTTACTGAGTTATCTTGGACTTCTTTCCATAGCAGTATGCTCTATTTCTTTTAACATATATGTAATATTCCATTGTATCGCTATACTGTATTTATTTAAATAAGCTCCTTTTGATGGACCATTAGGATTCTACCTGTTGAGGGGAATACAAACATTTCTAGTTAATATGTTTTTTATAACAATGTATGAAAATTCCTGTTTCCTCACATCCCACCTTTTGACAAACTAATGGGTAGGAAATTATGCCTCACTGATAATTCCATTTAAAAAGAAGCAGACAAAAAAGTACATTCATACAGATATATTTTTTTATATGAGCATACAGACATAACATTTAGGTTTATGTAAGCAAAGAGTATGTCTGCAAGTATATAATCCAAACGCTGTTAGCATCGACTGTCTCTGGGACATGGATCAGGGCAGGGGCCAGCAAACTATGGCCTTGTGCCAAGTCCAGCCCTCTGCCTATTTTTGTAAATAAAGTTTTATTGGAGCACAGCCACACTCATCATGTACGTATTATCTATGGCTGCTCTTACTCTACAGGAGCAGAGTTCAGTATTTGCAACAGGAAGCATATACCTGCGATATGAAAAATGTTTATTCTCTGGCCCTTTAATCTGCCCACCCCGGAGTTAGGGAATGGAGGAAACAAAGCACTTTTACATTTACTTTTTGAGATTGATATTGTTGGATTATTCTCAATAATGAGTGTAGATTGCTTCTAAAAAGGAAATAATTTGTTAGCCTATTTTGTACTAAAATGTTAAATGATAACTAAAGAACAGTTTAACAAGCATATTTAAAGAAAGGGTCGACAAACATAGGCTGAATCTTTCTTGGTTCCAAGCAGTGGTTCTTGAAGTGTGGTCCCCAGACCAGGTCATGAGCACCACCCAAGAACTGATGAGAGCTCCAGATTCTGGGCCCCACCCCACAGCCTAATGAATCGGAAGCTCTGAGGCCGCCCCGTGCTCGGTGTGTTATTAGGCCTTCCAGGTCCTTCTGAGTATAACGCTTGTGAACCACAGCATTAGGGAAATGCGCTACTTCTCCCCGTGGCTGTGCATTAAAATCACCTGGGCAGCATTTGTAAATGCCGAGGTCCAGGCTCCACCCAGGTCAGTTAAATTAGAATTTTGTTTAAAGCTCCCCTGGTGATGCTAACGTGCAGCCAAAATGAAGAACCACTCTACTATGACATCTGTTTTCAATGATGGTGAAAGTGGACGAGCTTAGCGAAATCAACTGAAATTGAGGGTAATTTAAAAACTTCTTTCCTTCCTTCACATTATACTGCCATGTAAGCCATAGTCAGTGATGGAAATGTGTCACACCCCTCAGGTGTATTAGAACAGGAAAAGCTATTCCAGCCATCACGTTAGAACATGTGGTGACAAGCTGCTGTGATTCGCTGACCCTCACGGATGCAGTGGTCCGCATGGTGGGTAAGGGAGACAGTGATGCTCCTCTGAAAACAAGCATTCAACCCCAGCACCATCTTGATCTCCGATGCTGAAGTTTTCAGTATTATGTTATTTGTTTCAATATAGTGCCTTTTACAGAACTTATGAGTAAAGATAGGTTACTGCCACTGATGAAAACTGGGTTTGTTTTGTTGAGTTTCGTTTGTAAAAAAAAAAAAAATTATGACCTTGACAGTTTGAGTTTCTGTTTGCTCTTATTTCTTCCAAAGAGCTGCTATTATTATTATTAGTAGTAGTAGTAGTAGTAGTAGTAGTAGTAGTAGTAGTAGTAGTAGTAGTATTTATTTTAAAAGACTTTCAGTAAAAACTTGTATGAAAAGTGAATATGATTCCTAATATGGGGAAGCTTTGGAGTCTAGTGTGAAGGTCCGGGGGACTGTTTCTGAGTCTTTGATTCGATTCCGCCCACCCCGGCCTGAAATGAAGAAGGAAAGTCATAAGAATCACCATGAGTCATTATATATCCCTACCCTACTTATGTATGGCTCTGTCAATACCACTGGCATTTGATTTTTTGAACCAACTATTTTGAGCTTAGGAATTACCCCTATTAAAATTTTGTTCTCAAAGAGCATTGACATAGATCGTCACCTTCCATTTCCATTTCGGGTCTATTGTTTTGTGATTAAGTACCCAAGTTCTACATACTGTGGCTCTTGTAGATAGACTTTATTTGGATTTATTAACACACACACACACATTTCTATAGTGATAAAAAATAATACTCATGTAAATTTATGTGGGAATAATGATAATCCTGTGAAGTCACCCAACTTTTCTTCTCCTAAGAGAAAAAGTTGCACAAGAAAACACAAAAGGATGTTCAATGTAACATTGTCTGTAATAGCAAAAAAAAAATCATAACTTAATTCTTCATCAGTAGAGAAATAAATAAACTACAGATTATATATGAAATATAAATGAAATTCTATATAACAGTTAATATGAATGAACTAGATTTTAATTAAAAACATGAATAAATCTCAAAATATGGTATTAAGTAGAAAAACAAAAATTGCCGAATGATTACTAGAGGATGATACCACTAATATAAAATCTAAAAACAATACTATAGATCATTTACGGGTATATACACAAGTAGTAGAAAACATAAAAGCATGTTTGGGGATGCGACACACCAGCTTCAGGACAGTGGTTCCCTCTGGAGAAATAAAGAAGGAGGGGAAGGAATTGAGGAGTGAGGGCTTTACCTAGATCTGAAATATTTTATTTCATCAACAATAACAACAAAATGACTTTTATCAGATACAGCAAAATGGCCACATCTGTTTAAGATGTTGAGTACTCGAATATGCCAAATTATTTTCTATACCTCATAATTTAAAAAGTCAAAGAACTATTTATTCATCGTAGGAATTTAGAATAAAATAAAACTCCCATGTAATCTCACCATAGTTAGATCTAAATATAACTGGCCGAAACAAGTTTGCAAAACCTTTATCATAGGCCATTCTCAGTTAAGCAACACTGGTTAAGGGCCGTCAAGTTGAATTAGTTCTTAGAAGCCTAACAACCCAACTCCAGTGTGACTGCTGTGACGGTTGAAACCAGAGGAAGAATTCAGCATGATCCTCTGAAGTAAAACATAAAAAATTTAAGCATGCCAATAAGAGCCCAATACTATAGAAAAAATATGGCCCAAAATGTGAATTAGCATCAGTCAGGGAGCAATAGTGGAGCTGAGCCAAGATCACGAGAACTCTAACTTTTTTTCTCTGAGAATAATACAAGCTGTCATCACATTTCTAGATCATTCGATCACATAGTGTGTAGTTCCATCTATACAGACAACTAAAAATAAGTTGCATGCCGTTCTTATTTAAGTGATTTCTATTACTTCTGTTCATCACAATCAAAATTTTAAAATGCTGCTTTTACATGCCGACGTTGACATCTTGCTAACTAGGAAAGCTGATAGGGCAATTGGTGAACAAGACAAAAAAAGTCCTGAGAAGTAGCATCATACCTGGTCACAAAAGTTCACACACGAAGAAAAGAACAAAACAAGAAAAGCCCGTATCTGAAGGATGCTGATGCCCCATAGGGTCATGACCCGTCGCCTTGCGCTGGGAATTCCGGAGTCGTTGTCACGCGTCTGTCTGAGAAGCCTTTGCTGCAGTCTCTGTCATCTGAATCAGGGTATCGTTTTCACTTCCAATTCTTCTCTTTGAACTTTATTTTTCATTTTTTTATTATGAAAATTTTCAGACATGCAGAAAAGTCGAAATAATAGTACCCTACTCGCTAGATTCTGTTTTCGAGAGTCTTATTCTATTATAATCTAGAAACACAAGATTGCTATGTGTTTTCCACCGTTAATAATCACCAACGTCTCAAAACATGGCAGACAGGATAAATATTTGTTAAAGGAGAAAAAACTAATGACTGCAGCTTCACATATTTCTGGCAATATATAATAAAGATATTCTGAATATGTAGATACTCAGCTTCCATTGACTCTGTATTATTAAGTATTTATTGAGAGCCTACTATGCGCCAGGTCCTGGGAGGGTGTTCAGTAGCAGAAGGTGACTAAGATACGGTCCAGGCCTCCAAGAGCTCAGTCTGCAGAGAGAGTCAGACACATGAACAAGTCCATGCAGTATGTTTGTGACGGAAAAGTGCAGTGAGGGCCCAGAGGGGCCACCAACTCGCTCTTGGAGATCGGGAATGCTCTCGTGAGAGGAGAGGATGTGTGGCCCAGGGCCTCCCATAAGCGGGATTCCGCCTGACAGAGAACATTTCCGACGCAAAAGCCGAGCAGTGTGAACAACATACCACACGTCTGGGCAAACTACTAGATTGTAGGGTAACAGAAAGGGTGTCAAGCAGAGGTGATGTCTGATGTGTTTTTAGACGGAGAGAACTCTGCCACAAGAATAGTTGGGGCTGCAAGCAAGGGGTTGGGGGCAGGAGTGCCTCACCCCTCGGTCAGCCGCGAAAGTAGACCCACGCCTTTCTGAGTGTACACTGCCGACCACACCACAGATGCCCTGAGCACGATCACCATCCCACTGTCACCGAGCTGATAGCCTCATCCTGTCCATCTGTCTGCTGACAGTTCTGCCAACCACTAATCTTTTACGATTCCTTCTTTTTTCTCTCTCCTTATTCTATCAAACTTCAACTTTCTAGTAATAAGAAGCTGCTGTATTGGTGCCTCCCTCAGATCAGATGAGAACCTAAAGAAGTTTGTCTAGAAATAAAACTGAGAAAAGAAATATCTCGTTCTGTCTCTATATGTCCAATAGCTGACACAAGGTTTAAATATCATGTTTTCAATAATTCAATGAATCATCGAGATATTTAAGAACTAAAATGAACGGGAATGGGTGAGCTATGGCATGTGGTAGGTGTAAAAATGGAGGTGGCAAGAAGGGCTCCAGAATCTCCTGTCTGTAGGTGACCAGCTCGACGGTGACCTCAGCACCTGAGACAGGAGATGTCAGGATGGAGGAGCCTGCGGGAGAGCTGGGAGGAGAGACAGGAAGTTCGTTTCTGACACTAAGTTGGAGTTGTCTGTTACACAGCCGATGTGCTGCTTAACCTTCAAAATCTCCACATATAATCTAGTTGAACTTTTGTTTTACAGGGGCATGAAGACAACCAGAATCATTCCAATGTGAAAAAATAAGTTGGCTAAGCCCCGTTGGCCAAAATTTGTAATGTTTGGAAAATTCTTTATTCAGAGCAAAATTCTCTAGATATAGACTACTTGGAACTTATCCCTTTTGGATTTATTTTAAGTTGATTCATGTAGCATCAAAGGAACTAAGAAATGATAACTTATAACTTTTGTCAGTAATATTAGTCAGAGAATTAAAAAGGACATATGATAGAGATAATGAGGCTAAGGGAGGAATTAAAAAACAAAACAAAACAGGACCAGAGAGAAGATAGGCATCTTGAAAAGAATTTTAAAGCTCTTGTATTTATTTGGATAATACAGTGGGTTTTCTCAGTTCTGATTTTGGTGGGTTGATTGGTTTATTTGTTTGTTTGGCGGCCATCCAAGTTTCCACTTTCACTTGGAATTATATTCTTGTGTATCCTATTATTTGACAGCTTAAATTTATTCTTATAATAATGCAAGCTTTCATATGGAGGTTGTGCAGTTAATATATTAATAAAATAACCACTTAAATAAATTTGATTCCTCTGCTATTTAAAAGTTCATTTGTCTCTTCATTGGGTTCCGTGATAAACAGTTTTAAATTCCTATCTTCACGTTGTAGTAGAAATAACCATGTATACCTCTTTTGCTTTTTTTATAGCTATTTTTTAAAATTATTTTGTGCAGAAGCAAGGTTTCATAAGACGTAATGACAATTCTAAGTCTGTCAAATTACAAGTTATGTAAATGGTTTCACTGTGCATTGTGCTGCGTTTGAACCAGAATTATAAAATGTATATGTGTGTGGTATTTTAACAACCACAGTATATTTTAAGGAAAAAAATAATATGATCTAAAATATTTTCTTTACCACATTAGTCTTCAGTGAGCAGAGAAGGGCTTTTCTGAAGTGAGATTAGACAATGGAGCCAACTTCATTTTTTATGCACGTGAACGGAGAGGGCTTGAGGTTATTAGTTGAAACCGAGTAACCTTTCCAGGCTTTCATCTCTTTCTTTTCAAATTTGAATATGAAAAGCATATTCAAGTCAAAGACCATCACTTTAATGACATTTGGCAGTCATTTGATTTATTAGGTTTTAGAAAAAATTTTCCTTTAAATATTTCATCATACTATGCTAATCCTAGTAATATTGCCAGCTGCAGCCTTGTACCTGTATTAGTGAAGACAGAATGGTGTGGAATTTTCTCTGTCATCCTAGTAAAATTTCCATGAATCTACTGAATAATAAAATAACCTTATTGAAATATTCAGATTTGGGTTTTTAGTTAAAGTGTCTTAGAATACATAATAAAAGAAAATGTCTTTTGAAAGAAGGGGGTAAAATTACTTCATCAAATATTGAGGGGGTTTGACAGCAATGGAAATTGTTCTTTATGGGGATATTTTTACAATAGGATATTTATGCTTTTCAATTTGATTAATTATATTATATGCCTTAAAATATCTAAGGAATCGTTATGGTAAATTTATACTGATTTATATTTAACAATGAATTTCTAAAAGTTGGTCATATAAACAGGTCTTATTTTCAGGGTTTTCTAATTATTTGAAGTTACATAATTTACAGTAGCATACCTTTGAATTTAATAAAGGAGAATAAAGAACAAATTGAAAATTGTAAAAACAAACATTTAACTGTTATCTTGGTGTGATCTAATTTTCTTTTTATTATGATGACATTGGTTAATAGTAGGGGGAAGGGGAGAGGTAGATGTGATCTAATTTTTAAGTCATAGTATATTACTCGTTTTAAATCATTACTCAAGGAAACATATGTGACCCCATAATAAAATAATGTCTGTGACACCAATATCTATTAAAAAAGAATTGAAGTGAAAATTACGTGATCAAACAAATACATATTTTGGTTGTTACTTCTGTAAAAATAATATTAAAATAAATTGCAAGAAAATGTGTTCAATTAGATTAAAATTTTGTTTCTTTGAAAACGCTGCTTATTGAATGAAATATGTCATGGCAGAATATATAAGAAAATGAATTATAGTTTCTGCTAGCTAATATGGATTCATATAGCTGCATATATTATTATAAGAGCCATAAACTATTCAACAGGCTTTGATCTCTGAATAACTGAAACTTTCTCAGGTACTGTAGATTAAATAATAGTAGCGATAAACACGTACTTCATTACAGAGTTTGAAACAAGGCCAACTGATACTTGTCATTCTGAAAGCAATCAGAGATGAAGATCTCATAATCTTCACTCCTGATAGACTACTAGTGGAGTATTTATAGCCTCGAATGTAAATCAGGAGACTACCGCCATGACACTGTCAACTTCAAACCCTGGGGCTTTAGAATCTCATTCCCTCTCTCTCCGTCGTGAATAATCTGTCATGTGTAACTAAACAGTGGTGTACAGTGTGTTCCGAAAAAGAAACCCATTGGCCTTCATGTTTTATTTAAAATCGATAGCGAAAAAGAGTAAAGGGTTTTCTGTTCATTTGTTTTAATTGTTTCTTTGTTGTTTTTTATTTTTTTGCTTTTTAAACAGACATCAGAAAAAATTCGAATTGAGATCATAGCTCTAAGCCTCAATGATTCTCGAGTGACTGCCGATGACACCATCCAGCGGCTGTTTGTGGAATGCCGATTCTACAGCCTGCCTGCCGAGGAGACTCCTGTGTCACTCCCCAAACCCAAGGGTGGGCAGTGGGTCTACTACAACTATAGCTATGGTGTGTGTGGTCCATTATTTTTGTTTTTGTCTTTCTTGTCTATGAAAGAAGCCGAAGGAACAAGGAAAAGAGTATAATTCTCTATCCATATAAAATCACGGAAGTCTTATCAGAATAGGTTAATAAAAGTCAGATCTGTAGCATGAGGATTAAGGAATTAAAGTAGGACTGAAGAAAAGTTTGAAGTAATACTAAACTTAGGAGAAAACAAAAACAATGGAAAAGCAATGTTTCTCGATGTTCCTGCTATATCATGGTGTTATTCAAAAAATGCCACCAAGGTCTACCATTGAATTTAATCAAAAAATATATTTGAAGGGGAAAAATGTAGTAGTTTTTTAGTCATATGATTTGAATGATTCAGTGGCCTAATTTTTTTCAACATTTTGATTAATGGAATCAGATAGATATTTTTACGATGTATGTTTATTTATCTCTCTCAGTGCCTAGATGTTCAGCATTTTAATTGAGTGACATAAGTTCTTATAATACCTTTTCATCGTGACCAGAGGTCCCCAACCTTTGTGGCACCAGGGACCGGTGCTCCTCTGAGAATCTAATGCCCGATGATCTGAGGTGGAGCTGAGGCGGTGATGCTAGCGCTGGGGAGCGGCTGCAGATACAGATGGGGAGCTTTGCTCACTGGCCCACTGCTCACGTCCTGCTGTGCGGCCCAGTTCCTAACAGGCCACGGACTGGTACCGGTCCACGGCCCCAGGGTTAGGGACCCTTGATTTAGCCCACATACCTATTTTTAGCAGCAGGCAGGTTTTCTCTTAATTTAAGGTTTTACCTATCAGTTGGTTGGTATGTGAGCCTACGGTACCAGTACAGACCCAATAGACAACCTACAAATTGCAAGGGAATCTCCTTGAATCTTTGGTAAATAAGTAACTATCTCATCAAATTACTGCAATGATTTACCATTCACTTGTTACTTGATATAAAAGATCAGTACAATGTGTCCTTACGTCTTCCAAATCTTATCAAATGTTCATGAAAGTAATTTTATTTCCAAATGAGTTTTTAATTCATGCGGAACATCTGGAGGACAGTTTAGGACGTGCCATCTCCTGTTTGAACGCCATACCAGTGGACAGGTTAACTGAGCCTCGTGATGCTTTGCCCTACATCATAACTTGAATCTGTTCTAAAGGAGGTTGTATGCTGAGGCCTAAATTAGCTACATAAAATGAGAGGCATAGACTAGTAATCCCTAGGATTATTCACTCTTTATTAAGAGGTGTTAATACCAGTTTCACCTATACACAAAAAAAATATATATATCTTTGGACTACTAACACTGGGGGTGGGGAGAAACAAAGTTGACTTCACTTGCTTGATACTGATAGCAAGAATAAAACGTATTTTATTGGGCTTGGAAATTTTGCTGAGAGAATTGCCGAGAAAGCAGAAAAACAGTTTGGAAAAAGATAAGATTAACGATAGGTCTGAAGAATGTAGTCTGGGCTGAAGAAAGCCTTGCAGGGAATTGACAGTGAGAAGACAAATGATTAATGAGATTGTCCACAGTTTTTATGAGACTCACACAGATCTAGGCCCTTAGTCTCTGAGCACGGAACAGGATGTCTTTTGGAACAATTAAAGTTTAATTCGGAATATGAAAAGGATATAGAACTTCAGGTTTTGTTGCTAATGGGAGGAGCAACTTGGCAAAGATAAGGATTAGGGAGATGATAGTACTCTAAGACAAAAGTTATCTGAGATTCAAGGTCATCGACCCTTTATAATTAGACCGACTGCATTTCTTATTTGCCAGATGACACTGATAGAGAATATAAGGGTTTCTCCAACCTGCAGAAGCGAGGGATTTGTTTCTAATGATAGACAATTCAAAGTCAATCCAAATATTTAGACTATTGGTTTGTGTCTTTCTGAGACATGCTTTCAGTAAGTTTATGTCCAAATCTAACAAGTCCTAAACAAATGTGATTTCTGATGAGAATGAAAGTTAACTTATGGAGGTTTCTGCTACTTTTCATAATCACCATGCGGATTACTTTTTAAAGGATATATTTGAATTTTTGAAATTATAGGCTTTTTTTTTGAACATCTAGTTTGAAAACACAAAACGGATGGCATGACCTAATTTGAGGTGGCCATTGTGACCCTATTTCCCACACATTCAACACAAAAGTGTTCACTAGTTCCTGATCCTACTCAAAGACTGGGCAAAGGAGTGTGGGGCTCAGCAGTGGTTCTCAGTGTGTGGCGTCCTGACCAGCAGCAGCAGCAGCAGCAGCACCTGGGAGGACGTTAGAAACGCACATTCTCAGGCCCTGCCCTGCACTTACTGAATCAGAACCCGGGTCTGAGCATGCTAATCTGCATTTTGGCAAGCCCTCCAGCGGATTCCGATGCACATTAAAGACTAAGAATCCTTAGGCAAGGTTAGCAAGCCTAGTCTAGGCCTCGTTTGTGCAAGCAGGAGACCTTTCGTTCTAATTTGGTACACCTTCGGGGTGCTAAGCTTATTGGTAAGTTGCTTACATTGTTTTCATAAAGGAATTTTAAAAAGTGTGCAGCCGAGAGAGTTGTTGAAGGCAGCTGGACCAGGTGTTTGTAAGCAATGTCCCTTTCTGAAAGATGAAAGGAGAGCGAAGTGGCCGCCCTCGTAGTTAGGGAACACACTCTCACACTCCAGGCTGTGCTAACCAAATGGTTGCAGCTTAACGGCAGGAAAAGTTGGGGCTTCGTGTGGAAGAAGTTATACCATCGAGGTTAAGAAGGCAGCCTCTGGAGGCAGACGTTGCCGGATTCCAATTCTGGCTCCGCTACTTTCTAACTAGGTGACCTTAGGCAAGTTACTTACCTTCTCCGAGGCTCTTTAATCACCTGTAAGATCTGGGTCAGCATGGTTCTTAACACATGGGATCGCAGTAAGTAATCGCTGAGATTACCTGTCTTCAAACAATGTAGAACAAGGTAGTTAGTGATACTACATTGTCTATTTGGAAGTTGCTAAGAGAGTAAGTCTTAAAAGTTCTCACAAGAAAAGAAAATTTCTAACTATATAAACTTATTGTGGTGATCATTTCACAATATATATACATATATGTAATCATTATGTTATACACCTAAAATTAATACAATGTTACATGTCAATTATTTTAAAAAATTATCACACACACACACACACACACACACACACACACACAAAATAACAATATAGACCATTATGGCTTTTAAAACCTTTGGAACACTGAAGCCAAAAGGACATGGTCTACCACGTCTTGACTCGGTGATTAACCACAAAAACAAAAAAATTTCCATTTGGAAAAAAAAATTTTTTGCCCGTTTAGCTTGGTGAACTGGTAGTCAAATTGAGGTGCATCTCACAGCATTAGTGGAACTCATCAATTAGCATCTAGACTTTTTAGCATCGATAAGTAAAATAATATCTATACAAAGTGCTCCAAACCCTTTGTCTTTTTTGATTCCTGTAACTCTTCAGTGACCTGTATATAATTAGTCACAGGTACTAACATGGCATTATGCAAAGAGCAATAAGCTAAGAACCGCTGTTTCACTTGGGTTCTGACTCCTCTTAAATCACTAACCCAGCCCTGTACAGACACCTTTGTGTCTCCCACCTCATGTGCCTACCTAGGTTAATAACTGCTCAGCTGAGCCAAACGGTTAAATCGGTTGATAGCATCATAATTTGAGATCGAACTAAAATTGTCCAGGGAAACATTCTCAGTGTGAAGTATGTTTGTCCCCCGTGGAGCCTGGCTTTAGGATTGTCGTGGTATCTGTCTCTCCTTGTGAACTTTTGATCAGGAATAATCTCTACGTTGAGATGTGGTCACAGGGGAGCCTTTACCTCCAAAATGGCATCTGTAAAAGAAATGTCTTCAGAAGCTAAGGCATAGCTGAAAGGCTGCTGAGCTGAGAAAAAAAATAATCAGGATGAAAATTGGAACATTAGCACTCTGAGATGCCATTTTCCCAGAGTGCAGACGCTTATTTACAGTTTCAAGTGTTCACCGGCTTCTTCCTGGTGGGACTTGAGATCAGTTATCTAATCTCATATTTCAGCTAAGTAAAGTCTGGCCGCATTCCTGCATGCCAACATGTACCTCTAAAAATCAAAGACAAACTTCACACCCTAGAAAGCCTCTTCCTTCCTCTGTGTTTCTCTCCTGTATCCCCCTCCCCGCTCCCCCCCAGCACCAGCAGACGTCAGCCTGTGGGTTTCCTCAGCCCAGTACACTCGATGCCTCTTTTATTGCATGTTGTGGCAGGAGAGAAGGATTAAATTACTGAGGCTGTCAGGAAGGACAAGCTCTCTGCCGTACATTATCATTATCACTTGCTTCTCGGGTGAAAGAAAATGCAGTAAATCCCTCAAATACAAAGCAATAAAGACCGCTGGCTTTTACTGTCATGACTGCCAGTGCCATTAACAGGCAGTGACAGCGATGTGGCACTCTTAGATGTTGCTTGTATCTTTTCTGACAGTGTGCTCATAAACCTGCCAGTGACGTGACATTAGATCACATGACTATTCAGATTTGATTCTGGCTTCCAGAGCCGTTTTTCCCAGGCGTACAAGCGGGGTGGCATGACTTGCGTCTCTAAGAACGAGTACTTATACAAATACAGAATGGTACTAATGTAGCATATTCCTAAGTGACTTCCTTTTGTGGATTTTTTTTTGTTTTTGGCATAGTGATCTACGTGGATAAAGAAAACAACCAAGCAAAGAGAGACATCTTAAAAGCTATACTACGAAGACAAGAGATGCCTAACAGAAGGTACATTTAAGCATTCTGAATTATCCAATGGTTTATAGGAAGTAGATCTCTGTAGCACCCTGTGAAGAAAGCACAGGGTGAGGAATCAGAACACGTGACTCTCTACGTCTCTTCCCTCCTAGAAATACAGTAGCCCTGCCTGCCATACAGGGTAACTGTCCAGATCCCATGGAACTTTGAAAATCGAATGACTGTACAGTGCATATGAAGTATACCATTGCCTTTTGAGTACGACCCTAAGGAGCATTAACAGTGGTTATGAGGAGGGGGCGCTCTGGAGTCAGAAGGCTTGAGTGTAAATTCTTGTTGAATCGCTCACCAGCTGTCTGACCTCGGACAACTTAACCGCCCTGTGCCTCATTTTCTTCATCTGCAAAATGGAGATGAGAATTCCTTACAGGATTGTTATAAAGGTTCAATCGGATAATATATGTAAGATGGATTGACTAGCACCTGACACATAGTTAAGTGCACAATAGATATTAACTGCAGTCATTATAAGCAGTGATATTAATATTATTATTTTAATAGCTCATCAACCTTTCAGACTAATTTTTATCTTACTATTTACCATTTAATAATTCATCATTTTATGCTTTTTTTAAATGCATTTTTCGGGGCAGATTTGAAAAGGACACTTTGCAATTCTGGTTCAGTAGAGAAATTATACCCACTTGAGAAGGAGGACAATCTGATCTTAAGTTGGTCTTCTGCGTCCCGTGCCGTACTCCTCCCC
>NW_011888832.1:3203557-3207053 GCF_000151845.1 Pteropus vampyrus
GTGCGCCTCTGACCGCCGGGGAGGAAATGGGACCTTTGTGGGAGAGAACGGCCCTGTCCCTCTTCTCCCGTGGCACTGTCATTTTCTTAAAAGAAAAAAAGGGAGTTTACGTTTACATTTTTCTACAGCCTAAGGACAGTTATTATTCCAGCGAATGTTCTGACCTTTGGGAAATACTCAGAGGTCACATTATTTTACATTACCTAAAGTACTTCCTCATCTGCAGAAATTTATTTTCTCAGACAGGAACCCTCTGGAATATTGGTGATAACTTACTAAGCCACAGTTGGAGAAATTTGGCCCATCTTCCCTGACATGCGTAAAATTATATGCATTGTATAATGAGTTACACGTAGTACCGTTGCCTCCTGCCCCATGCTACATTTGGAGATATACAAATGTCACTTTAAAAGGGAGGCAGCACATTGAAATGGGACTTTAAAATATTTATTTGAAGTCATAGTTTTGACTCCGACTTAAGGTTCCTTTTTGGCTTTATTTCTTCTCTCTAACTGTTCTCTTGAGCAGATCCAACATAACCATCAACATCCAATATGTAAAGCTCAGAGGTGACCCATAGGTTCCTCTGTCCTGTTTTACATGAATTATTTCAGAATGAGGAAAAAGTCAAAAGTCATGTTAAATGATTTGATGAGTTTTAGTGCCTTTCGATTTCCTAAATAACAGCGGTCACGTTTGAGGTCTAGACCTTGCGGCCCAGCCCCAGACCTGCCTTGTGCAAGAGTAGTTCCCCAGGTGAGCCAGACTTAGAGAAAGCCTTCCATTTTACAGTTCACGTGGTAATGCGACAAATATTTATGCTCCCCTCTGTAAGTATCAGGAGCTAAAATGAGGTACAAGGCAAAGTCTCTGCACTCGTGGAGCTTACATCCCACCAAAGAAGACAGACAGCAAGTAAACAAATAAACCAATTACATATCACAATAAGTGCTAAGAGAAAATTAAACAGATTGCTAAAATACAAGATGACAGTGAAAGCAGACCTGAGGAGGTGACATTTAACCTGGCTAGCCAAGGACGAGAAGACCCCGTCAAGTCATGAGCAGCCCGAGGAAGATGATTCCAGGCAGAGAGAATTCCAGGCACGAAGGAGCGTGGAGAGGTGTTTCTAGGACCTGGCAGGGGCGCTTAGCAAGGCCAGGTCTCGCAAGAAGAGGAGGGGAGGTGGGACGAGGAGCCAAAAGCAACTCATGGGGCTCTTCCTGTTTTCACCATCCCCTTCCCCCTTGGGTACTTGGTATCCACCCCCGGTGTATACCCAGATCTCACAGTAGACTGTAAGCCTGCTGAGGACATGAAACAAGGTCGCACCCCTTTGTTTTGATGGGCTTACAGGTAAGCGATAAGATGTATCCGTGTGTGTGTATGGACGATTCAGCCTAAGCCAAACTGCAATGTTTTAAGTTATTTTAGTGTATCTTCCTTTTTTTAGCTTAACTTTATAGTTTCTTAATTTTGCATTTGACATCTCATTTCACTCTCTGTAGAATTAAAAGCCAGAAATATTGTACTTTTTTTGTTTCTGGCCCTTTTTCTGGCATTTAGAAGTTGTTAGGTTGTTTTTTCCCTTTTTTTTTTTTTTTTGGTCTTATAATTCTCATATATTCTGTAGCAGTAATAGTCTGCATTTGTAAAGTGATAATAGACATCATCCTTAGACATATAAGGGTAACACTTAACATTATTATTACATTCTATGTAGCATCTATTCTATAAGTCTTGTAGATATAAATGTGCATCAGATATCATTCTTAATTTCTACTCTTCCAAGCATATTCATTTTAGAACAATTTATTTCATCATCATTCTTCTTTGAATTGAGTGATATAGTCACTATAGAATTTGAGAATCTCAGGTTCAGTTGAAACAAGCCTTTCCCGTGCCTTCTTGTTATCTCCCCTTAGACATGTAGCAGTTTAAGCAGATCCACCTAGATTAAAAATAGCGGTAATAGTTTCACCCCAAAGCAGCAGAATATACATTCTTCTCAAGCGTACATGGAACATTTTCCAACATAGACCACATGTTAGGCAACAAAACAAGTCTTGGTAAATTTAAAAAGACTGAATTCACATCAAGTGTCTCCTCTGACCACAACGTTATGAAACTAGAATCAATTACAAGAAAAAAACTGAAAAATACATAAACACATGGAGGCTAAAAAGCATGCTACCAAACAATAAATGGGTTAACAATGAGATGAAGGAAGAGAGCAAAAGATACCTTGAGACAAATGAAAATGAAAACACAGCGACCTAAAAACCTACGGGACACAGCAAAAGCAGGCCTAAGAGGGAAATTCATAGCAATACAGGCATACCTCAGGAAACAAGAAAAATCTCAAATAAACAATCCAATCTTAAACCTAAAGGAACTAGAAAAGAAAAACAAAGCCCAAAGTGAGTAAAAAGGAGGAAATGATAAAAATCAGAGCAGAAATAAACTAAATAAAGTCTTTAAAAAATACAAAAAAATCAGTGAAAACAAGAGCTGGTCCTTTGACAAGATAACAAAATTGATAAACCTTTAACCAGATTCATCAAGAAAAAGAGAGAGGATGCAAATAAAATCAGAAACCAAAGAGGAAAAGCAACAGCTGACTCCACAGAAATACAAAGGATTATAAAAAGATATCATGAGCAATAGTATGCAAATAAATTGGATAATCTGAAAGAAAAGGATACATTCCTAGAAACAGACCATCTTCCAAGATTGAGTCAACGAGAAACTGAAAATCTGAACAGACTGATCACCACTAACAAAATCAAATCAGTAATCCAAAACCTCCCAACAAACACCAGCTGGCTTCACAGGTAAATTTTACCAAACATCCGAAGAATAATTAACACCAATGCTTCTCAAACTTCCAAAAATTCAAGAGGAGGGAAGGCTCCCAGGCTTATTTTATGAGGCCACCATTACTCTTGATTTCAAAACCAAAGACATTAAGAGAATATTACAAAAAGAGAATATTATAGGATGATACTCCTGAAGAACATAGAAAATCATCTGATCACATTAACAGGTGCAGATAAAGAGTTTGACAAAATCCAGCAACTGATTATGATAAAAACTCAGCAAAATGGGAATAGAGGGAGTATACCTCCATATAATAAAGGCCATGTATGAAAAACCCACAGCTAACATCATTCTCAATAGGGAAAAACTAAAAGCCGTTTTCTTAAGATCAGGAACAAGACAAGGATGTCCATCCTTTATTCAACTTAGTATTGGAAATCCTAGTCACAGCTGTCAGACAAGAAAAAGAAAGAAAAGGCATCCAGATTGGAAAGGAAGAAGTAGATGACATGATACTATATAGAGAGAACCCTAAAGATTCCACCAAAAAAACTGTTAGAACTGATCAATGAATTCGGTAAATAGCAGGATACAAAATTAATATCCAGAGGTCAGTTGCATTTTTATACACCAGTAATGAACTTTCAGAAAGAGAAATTAAGAAAACAATCTTATT
>NW_011888832.1:3208223-3210029 GCF_000151845.1 Pteropus vampyrus
TGGAAAGGAAGAAGTAGATGACATGATACTATATAGAGAGAACCCTAAAGATTCCACCAAAAAAACTGTTAGAACTGATCAATGAATTCGGTAAATAGCAGGATACAAAATTAATATCCAGAGGTCAGTTGCATTTTTATACACCAGTAATGAACTTTCAGAAAGAGAAATTAAGAAAACAATCTTATTTACAGTTGCACCAAAAATAAAATAAAATAAAATAAAATACTTCAGAATAAATTTAACCAAGGAAGGTAAAAGACTTATACTAGGAAAATTATGTCATCGAAGAAAGAAATTGAGGAATATACAAATAACTGAAAGCATATGCCGTGCTCATGGATAGGAAGAATTAGCATCATTAAAATGTCAGTACAACCCAAAGCAATCTATAGATTCAATGCAATCCCTATCTAAATACCAATGGCATTTTTTACAGAACTAAAATAATCCTAAAATTTATATGGAATCATAAAAGGCCCCAAATAGCCACAATAGTCTTGAGAAAGAAGAACAAAGTTGGAGGTATCACACTACCTGATATCAAACCATACTACAAGCCTATGGTAATCAAAACAGCATGGTACTGGCATAAAAACAGACTTATAGATCAGTGGAACAGAATAGAGAGCCTGCACCTATATGGTCATTTAATCTATGATGGAAGAAGAAAGAATATACAATGGGGTAAAGATAGTCTATTCAATAAGTGGTTTGGGGAAAACTAGGCAGATACATGCAAAAAAAAAAAAAAATGAAACTGGGCTCCCTTCTTACACCATATGTAAAAATAAGTTCAAAATGGATTAAAGACTTAAATATAAGACCTGAAACCACAAAACTCTTTGAAGAAAACATAGGCAGTAAACTCTGACATTGCTCTCGGGAATATTTTTTCTGATGTATCTTCTCGGGCAAGGGAAACAAAGAAAAAATAAACAAATGAGACTACATCAAACTAAAAAGATTTTGCACAGCAAAGGAAACCATCAACAAAATGAAAAGACAGCCTACTGAATAGAAGAAGATCTTTGCCAATGATACATCTGATAAGGGATTAATATCCAAAATTTATAAAGAACTCATACAACTCAGCACCAAAAAAACAAACAATCCAATTAAAAAATGGGCAAAGGACCTGAATGGGCATTTCTCCAAAGAGGACATACAGATGGCCATTAGACACATGAAAAGATGCTCAACATCACTAATTATCAGAGAAATGCAAATTAAAACCACAATGAGATATCACCTCACACCTGTCAGAATGGCTACCATCAATACGTCAAAAAACAAGTGTCAGCGAGGATGTGGAGAAAAGGGGACCCTCGTGCACTGTTGGTGGATTGCAAATTGGTACAGTCACTATGAAAAACAGTTTGGGGATTCCTCAAAAAACTAAAAATAGAACTACCTTATGACTCAGGAGTTCTACTTCTGGGTATTTATCCAAAGAAAACCAAAACACCAATTTGAAAAGATTTATGTGCCTCCTATGTTCACTACAGCACTATTCACAATAGCCAAGATATGGAAGCCACGTAAGTGCCCAACAATAAATGATTGGAAAAAGATGTGGTACATATATACAATAGAATATTACTCAGTCATTAAAAAAATGAAATATTACCTTTCGCAATGACATGGATGGACTTAGGGAGTATAATGCCAAGTGAAAGAAGTCGGACAGAGAAAGACAAATACCATATGATTTCACTTATATTTGGAATCTAAAGAACAAAATAAATGAACAAACAAAACAGAACCAGACTCACAGATACAGAGAACAAAGTGGTGATTGCCAGA
>NW_011888832.1:3210079-3211668 GCF_000151845.1 Pteropus vampyrus
TTTCACTTATATTTGGAATCTAAAGAACAAAATAAATGAACAAACAAAACAGAACCAGACTCACAGATACAGAGAACAAAGTGGTGATTGCCAGACGGGAGGGGTGTTGCGGGGCTGGTTCAAAAAGGTGAAGGGATTAAGAAGTACAAATTGGTGGTTACAAAATTGTCACGGGGATGTGAAGTACAGCATAGGGAATATAGTCAATAATACGGTAATAACAATCAATGTACAATGCCAGGTGGGGACATCGGGAGGAGCGCTTCGTAAATTACATAAACGTCTAACCACTATGCTGTACACCTGAGACTAATGTAAAGTCATAGCGGATGTCAACTGTAATTGAAAAATAAAAAGTAAAAGAAAAATGGTAATCAAAGAGCACAAAGAGTACAAAATAGAGCCAAAAGAAAAAAAAAAAGAACTTAGTTCTTACTGTGTCCCAGGCACTATTTATATGTATCATCTCTTTTGATCTTCTCAGAGCCCCTATGAGGTAGGTGTAATTATCTCCATTCTACAGGTAAGGAAACTGAGGTCAGAGAGGTCAAGAGTTTGTCCAAGGTCACACAGGTGATAAGCAGAAATTTGAATCCAGAATGGATGCCCTTAACCTCTCCATCTTAATCCCTCTGTTTTATGTGTCATACAAAATACTTAATCTCTCCCCTGGAAGGATCTGCATACTTGACAATTATTGTGTTAATAGGTATTATCTTTGGTTTCAACTTAAGGGATTTCTGTTTTCTAATCAAAATTTATTGCTATCAAACACGGACTTAGTAAAACAATGAAACATCGAACACTTATTTTCAGCTAATTAGTTTAAAATATTGTCGTGTTCAGCCATAAGCGTTTGGAAAAGATTTAATTTATGCATATTTTTCAAGGCACGATTTCTCGGAGACTTAGATTTTTATCTCAGAATGTTATCTAAGAAACAAGTTTCTTGTTTTGTTTCTTTTTTGGGATGGATACATTTTGAAAATGGTTAAAATGGTAGTTTACAAGCATCCATGGTTTAAGCTATGCTGCCAAGACATATCAAAAGAGTACTTAACTGTAAATTCCTGTCATCCAGTCAGTCCAAGTGTGTTTGGCCTCCACACATGCCACTAATTCAAATCAGTTCCCTGAGAACCCCACAATTATGTGTCTAAAAGTAAAATAAAACTTGGATACTCGATCGTAAGTTAAGACATCGCTGAAGTAATACAAACATTTCATATCGCTGTTGGGCAGAGCTACAACATGTATCTAACACGATGCAGGGAGCATGGTCTCTGCATTTACAGAACACACACAGTTGATTAAATTGCTTAGTAGAAACTCCAGAGCTGTGCATTTCTGTAGAAAATGTTGTGTTTCAATTGAAAACGCTGTCCTAATCTCCATGGCCTTTTTTCACTTGACCCTGTCAGCCTTCGATGCATCACAATATCAGATAGTGTGCAATCGAGCGAGCATCTGGTTGTTCTCTGCCCAGTAATTCCCTCAGATTCTAGAGATGGATGTTCATCAGTGCTTAGAAAAGTAGATGATTATTCATTCGAAGGCTGGGCGTGCTATAATAATTGTAATAGTTCATA
>NW_011888832.1:3213409-3220025 GCF_000151845.1 Pteropus vampyrus
ACGTACAGCGTCAGGACCGTGGCCGTCAGTCACGACAGGCCTCAATGTGCACCCAGGGCCGGGGTGGTACCGAATTAGTACCCATCAGGCCCCCCGCTGAGCTCAGAGGAGGCCCGCGGCCTCCGCCAGCAGTCCACCACCGAAAGCTGGGGCCCCTCTTTCAAGGAAAGTACATGCACCCCAAATTTTACATCCTTGCATCATCGGTGCATGGACCCTCAAAGCCAGTCCATAAACCTAATATCCTGAGAACCAATCCAAATTGTGATCATGTCACTTCTTTACAGTGGTGTGCCATTCCGAAGTTCGTTATCAACACTACGTTAGAACAAAGTCTTCTTCGTTGTATCTCGATCCCTTTTGGACTTTGTTTCTTAGAAACGTTGCTTAGAAATTCTGATTCTGTGTCAGAGTCATTATCCTATAGCCTTTCCACTGGGTAAACTTTATGATTAGGTCATTAATTTTAGCTCCACAAGCAAAAATATACATGGACATGCAGGACATCTAAAATGTGTATCTTCACACACACATGGCAGCTTTAATTCTTAGATTTATGAGATGCTAGTGAACGTTGGACTTTATTCATAGAGGTATTTTCATCTTTTCAACTACTGTTTCGGCTACTGTATCTGAAGAAAACTCTGTTGAGTGATATTAACATTTTTCCGCTATTTTCTCCCTAGTGCTGGATGCACGAGCAGATGGTGGAAGCATTGGCCAGCTCAGGGTCACAGTCGAAGCACTCCATGCCCTCCGGTCTGTCTACGAGCAATGCAGAGATGACTTGGAGGCTTGAAAGAAACCGCTCCCGAGGCACCTCCTACTCCTGAGTAAACACTCGCATGAAAGCTCTTAGATGAGACTGTTGTAATTACTCTGGTGTATGTAATCTATAATTCATGGGGGGAGGCCTGGGTTTGAAGTGTTCAAGTTTTGTATACTCTTCCACTTGTTTATTTTCCTATTCCCACCTTCCCATGACTGCCACCCCTCAGGATTTCAGATCTCCACATGGGCAACACCTTCTCAATAATTTATACCTGCACGATAGCATGAGAAAGTCTATTTGCATTTATAACATTTTCTTATGAAGAACTGAAATGCAGTTCCCATTTTTATTTTTAATAAGCAAATAGCTTAAATCTTGGAGAACCTGTGAAAAAGAAATACTTTTATGTTATCCCTAATTGTCCCACTAAATGGAATGCCTATGATTAGCCTCATTAAGAGTTTTAGACTGTGAAGATTTTATTAGAAGCAATATATGAAAATTACTTGGATTAATGTGTTAATCTTCCTCTTTAAAATGCTAATATCCATTTTATGCACATTAAAGCTCAGTGTGCATTTTCTTTGATGCATGCAGTTTCTATCTTTAAATTAAATATAAAGAATGAGACTTGGCACCAACTTATTAAATTACTGCAAGTTTTTTATTTTTCTTCCTGAAAAATTACAGTTCTTCCTATCTGTGTTATTTTCATGGATTTGCAATGATGATATTGATCATAAGATCCAGGAATGTGTGTCTATAAAGAGGAGACAGATATAGGTATATATGAAACTTATACTTTGAAAACTTAGCTTATGACATAGAAGGAAATTATTTAAAGGTTGGCTCAAGATTATATGCTCAGTTAGACCTGAAAGAAGTATCTTTATCATTTTTTAAATTTACATCAAGCTCATATAATGCTGGAGTGTATCTGGATAACCAGATCCTCAAAAAGCAGCTCAGAAAGTTAATTTTCTAGCTTTTACCCAATCTCGCTGAAGGATTTAATTGATATTTTTAATGGAGCTGTGGATCAGCGCTGCAAAGGAATTGTCTCTCGAGGTCTCGGGTATAATACATTTCATTTTTTAATTTACTTTTTTATTTGTCATTTTCTTCAAAGGATTTTTATAGGCTGCGGGTTTTCACTGTTTGCAAACAGGCTAGGTTCCTTCTTAAGCATATGTAAAGTATTCAGGGAGATAAGTAATTTATTAAAATCTACCTAATTTGCCGTGATATATTAAATCTCTGCTTCAGTGATCACAGACCATTTCATTTAGAGAATTAGGCCTTCCCTCTTTGTGTGATTAAAGCTCTGGAAAATGAGTTCTTTGCTCCTATTTGTGAACATTCAAAGCCCGCTAATGGCAAGAAGATGGAATAGATTATGAGACAATTCATTACAGTTCAACAGAGAAAAAAAGAGCCGCTATAATGCACAAATGCAAGTAGGAATATCTGCATATAGTCTGAGCCATCTGTGCTCTGACGGCTTCAGTAACGACTCTCGTCTGTAGGAGGCTTTGAAATGACATCCGTACAATATTAATTTGTTGATGTACAGTTGTGGGACCGGTAGAGTATGATCTGACCACAGAAATCTATAAATTCTGTTTCTACCATTGGGCCTCCCTGTTTGGGGCCTGCCATCTCCAAGAAGAATCTTGCTCTCATCAAACTCTGCAGATCTTCATAATAACTCATTCCTCTGGAACCTTCTAGAGACCACAAACATCTGCAGATGAAACCTCTCCAACCCTAGTAAACAGCCACATGTTTGTTGTCACTTCAGCTGGCTCTGAGCTCATCCTTTTGGCCTCACTTTCTAGCTTTTTTTGGCTTTGTGCAGTTACAGTGTCATTAAGGCCCGTAATATTCCCTGCCGTAATTCAAAGCAGCCGGATTGCACCCTGGGACTAACCGAGTGGTTTTTGAGACATTTATTGTGGTATTCTCCCAGGAGGTTTGTATTATTGTTTTAAAACATTACATCCCAAACTAAATACCCTTTCTGCAGGGAGAAGAACCGGACTGCACTGACTCCTTATCTTTAAGGGGAGAGGGGAAGTTTTGATTAGAAAGCTTCTGCGATCTAGTCAGCTGTGTGGAATGCATACCTCAGATGATAGCAGGGGATTAGCCATGTTTCTGCCACGTTTATGTTTACCAGAATGGGTTATTAAATATTCCCTTTCTAGTTTTGAAATACTCACCTTCAAACTACGTAAATTCGCAAAGGCCATTTTCGTAAGTCACCGACTGGGCGCCGACACGTTCAGAGTGGACAAGCGGTGTCAGATGCTGTCGCACGGATCCTTTCGTCGGGGCTTATAACCTGTCCAAGAACAGGTGTTTGTTTTGTCTCGTGTCGACCAGAGTTCTTTGAAAACTTCACCACCTTTTGGATTACAGAGCAGTGGTTTTCTCTGGGTGAGCCAACCCCGAACCATTTGGTGGGGCCTGGGGGCAGGCGGGGCCCGCAGAGGCCTTGCCACACGACACGCTCGCTGAAGGTACGGCTCGCGTGAACTTAGAGCTCTTGGTGTAACACACAGTCCGCTGAGCTCTTCGCGGGGCTGTAACGCTTTCAGTTGGGAAAGATAAACAGAGATATGCTGTGGTATGTGGGAGAGTGTATTTTACATGGTTTTTTGCCTACTGTAGTAGAAATGTCACATTCCCAGCCACTGTCATGAGAAGCAGTTGACAAAAATAAGTTTTACGGTTTTCAGTGTGGTTTACATAGAGAACATTTCTCTTCACTCTCAGTTTCAACATGTTTTCTAAATTATTATGGTTTATTGCCGTTTAACTTAAATTAGTTTTTTTAAAGAATAAATAGAGTATATATTTAATCAAATAAAGAACAGCCACATTGAAATCTGCTGTTCCTGCCATTCATTCGTTACCACAAAACACAAATAATTCCTGTGTGCTACGAAGAAGCGGTCATGTGACTCGGGAGGTTCTGCCTGCACCCGTGTTCCCACGACGAAACATAAATTATCTTAGTAATCTGACATCAAGAGCTGTGACAATGAAAACCACTTCTTGTACATGTTCTAACAAGAATCTGATTAACATTTTTGTGGATATGGAAAATAACTTTTTTTTAGTCAAACTGGAACTGTTGCTGAATTTAGAATGATTTCCTTATGGCCTAGAAAGCAAAATGTGAATCATGTCTGTGAACAAATTTGACAATAAAATGTCATCTTTGTGTAGTATAAAACAACCAAAGGAGAGCTTTGGGGGAATATAGAACTATCAAGTGATCGACAGTATCAGGACGATAACCCATCTCCAACCACTAGACTACATTTTCGTAAGCCACTCGTGCCTGAAGGCCTCTGACTACCTTACCCAAGAAAAACTAAACCCATGATTTGTTAGAGATTGGACGACGTGCCCAGTTAGATCCACGAGTGGGAGCAAACACAGCTTTCCATCCCCTTTGCTCAGAACAGAAACGACCCCCAGGTCAACCAGAAAGTTAAAAAATATCAAAGCCGTAGGAGCAAGTGTTTTAAAAACCGAAACTACAGACTCAGAAAACACCTCACGCTAACCTCTTTTCTCTCGCAAGACAGAATTTTCACTCCCGTTTCGCAGGGCCGGTGGACTGCCCGACAGGCCAAGCTCCTGGGAGACCGGGCCCCCGTTCCCGCTGGTGCCCGAGCTTCCGTCCTTGCCCTTTCGTTGTCCGTGTAACGTCGGCCGCGTCTCTGCTTCGGCGTTTCCTGAAGTAAACTCTGGTTCTCAGATCACGCCTTCATTCCCCGGGGAGACGCCTTCTGGCTTCTCTGGTGCTTTGTACCCTTCTCGCTCTCCACTGGGATTCACCTGTCTCACCTCAGTGACGGCCTCTCCTGTCCCGTCACTGAACGCCATTAGTATTTTTTTTGAATCACATGCACCATCTTGATCTCTATATTTCTGTCCACACTTATATTCAACTGAGCGTCTCCCACCTGTCCGTCCCCCTGCTCATTTTTAGTTCATGAAAGCACTTTTCCCCCCTCTTTTCTTGGTGGTACAGCCACTACTTTAGCTGCCTTCTTTAGCATCTGCAACGGCTCCAGTGGCCTTCCCCAAATGTTCCCGTGAGTTAAAAGACTTTTTGTAATTTAACATGGCGGGGGCACTCTTACCGGCTACTATGAAACACAGGGAACGACGAGCTAATTTTTGTATCTTTGCTTCTTGTGCTTTTTTACAGGGAGGGAACAGAGGCTGTAACGCAGGAAGTTCTCGGGAATCACTGGTAAGGAGCTGAAGCATAATGTTTGTTTGTTTGCTTTTTAATTTTAAAGGAAATGTGTTACTAAAATCAAGCTTTATTTGATATAAATGTTTTTGTCATACTTACACATGTCATCATTAACAATAGGGAACATAAGAAATTTTTGAAGAACACTTAAGGGACTACATACAACACAGAGGTTGAGAGACTTCTACACAAGACAGGAAAAACAAGCTATAAAACGAGATAGATGTATTGAGCATGTAAAGATTAAGGCGGGGTAACAATTTTAATATCAGACAGGATAGACTCCAAGGTGGAAAACAGGGAACAAAGAAGGACGTTTTCTACAGGTAAAGAGAACAACATGTCGGCAATACCATGAACTTGAACATACATACACCTAACAGTGTAGCTTCAAAATACATGAAACAGGAACGGATAGAACTATGGACAAAATATGTGGCTACATCGATTTTCGTACATTTTAACGTTCAGAGAGTGATAGATCCAAAAATAATAAGTCTAGAAAATTTGCTTAATGTGATTACTAAATCTGAATGTGGAATACATATGGAACATTGAAAGAAGATGGAAAAATCAACTGTGTCCTCATTCACAGAGGAAGCCTTAATTTCCAGAGAGTCAAAACCTTATAGACTGTGTTTCTCTAAGCAAAATGCGATGAAATTAGAAATCAATAGTAAATGGATAACTAAAAAATAATTCTAACTACAAGTTAAAAATACATGTTATTATTCTAGGTTCTAATAGGACAAAAAAATAACACGCTCCTACAGCGTAGCTAGGAGACAGAAAATTCTACAAACTTCCCATTATGGGGAAGTGTAGGAAGTAAACATGGGCTCAGAAGCCCACACCAGAGGTTGCGTAAGGCGAAGGCTGGGCAGAGTGGAGGAGTGCGTGACAGGATTCTCGCACAGAACGGGAGAAGGTCCACCCCAAGGGGGGACAGACTAAGAAGAGTGCGAGGCCTGTCGGATCGAAGCATTGGCTACTAGGGAAGGGAAAGGAAGGGGCTTGAGAAGCACATAGGACCAGAGGTAGCAGCCTCGGAAAGACGCCTCTTCTGGAAGAGACGGGGACATTTTGGAAGGGAGAGCTGTCCCTTGGAGACATAGCTGAAACTTCAAGCCCCAGAGAAACACGATAGATTCATTACATGATATTAATATCAGTTAAAAGAGATTACTTCTTATTAAAGAAGCTGGACTTCACTGTAGCAACAGAAGAGGACACTCTTGAATTAAGAAGCCTTGTAAGCCACCCCAAACCCTCCCCCGCCGATATGATTATCTGCCCTGTGGCGGATCCAAGAAAATCCAAAACAAATACGTTTTAATTTTTTTTTTTTAATCCTGAATCTATATTCCATAAGAAATCAAAATGAGAATCAAAGTGTTTCAGCTGGATGGAGTTCTACCCCAATAATGGTGGATCTGATATATGAAGTATTTGAAGACATCAAATGCCACCAGTTAACCTATGCTGTAAGGTTATAGGAACGAGATCTAGGAACCCCAGAGGGTGAACCTGGCATGAAGGCTGCTTTTCTTCTAGAAGCATCTGCC
>NW_011888832.1:3220075-3228183 GCF_000151845.1 Pteropus vampyrus
GATAGATTCATTACATGATATTAATATCAGTTAAAAGAGATTACTTCTTATTAAAGAAGCTGGACTTCACTGTAGCAACAGAAGAGGACACTCTTGAATTAAGAAGCCTTGTAAGCCACCCCAAACCCTCCCCTGCCGATATGATTATCTGCCCTGTGGCGGATCCAAGAAAATCCAAAACAAATACGTTTTAATTTTTTTTTTTTAATCCTGAATCTATATTCCATAAGAAATCAAAATGAGAATCAAAGTGTTTCAGCTGGATGGAGTTCTACCCCAATAATGGTGGATCTGATATATGAAGTATTTGAAGACATCAAATGCCACCAGTTAACCTATGCTGTAAGGTTATAGGAACGAGATCTAGGAACCCCAGAGGGTGAACCTGGCATGAAGGCTGCTTTTCTTCTAGAAGCATCTGCCGATCTGAAAGCATGGATAAAAGGCTAGGGAGCTGAACAGAGCTTTCAGCAGACCCAGAGGGCTTTGAAGAACAAAAATTGTGGTTTAGGGTTCACCAAAGACTAAGGGCCCCAGTAAATCCTCTAGGCTCAAATTATTCCCCCTCAAATTTTTTTTTTTTTTTTTTTTTGTGAACAGCGGTACACACGTAAAATAGACTAGGCGCATGAGGAGACGAGACCATGTAAGTGAAGACTAAGACAAAATACAAGTGACACTCCCATAAGTAATTCAGATAATGGGGTAATCTACGAACTTCGAAAAAAAAAAAACCGTTTCATATGTTCATAGAATTAAGGCAATCTTGAGAAGTATTCAAGTTGTAACAATAAATGTAAATGGTCTTCACTAAGGTGTGAGAAAAGATATTTTCAGCTTGAATGAAAATGAAAGTAACAAAACATCTATCTCAAAAGTTAGAAAAGGAGCAAAAAGTTAATTGAGTGAAAGTAGAGAAGGAAACAATAAAGATAAAATCAGAAGTAATTGAGTTAAAAACCAAGTAGAACTAATAAAAAGATTCCTTTGAAAAAAAATCAACAAAGCAGATTTAATTATTGCAAAAGAGAGAAAACACAAGTACAAATTAAAACATGACGATTGGAGATTAGTGAATCAGATTATTCTAATATATCATGAATCTAAGTTGTATGGTTTTATGCAGGTACATTTGCAAACCTACATTAAATGGATAATTTTCTAGAAAATACAGCTTACCAGAATTGACTGTGGTAGAGCTAGAAAGTTTAAAGATCAATTTACAAAGAAAAAAAATAGTTATTAAAGAGCTAATCCCAAAAAAGCAGCAGGAGAATTCTAATATGCCTTCAAAGACTAGATAATTTTAGTGCTATTCAAACTGTTCCAGAGATATTTTAAAAAGGGAAAACTTTCATAATCCTTTAAAGAAGTGAATATGTTATTGATTTTCAAACCTGATCAATAAGGCACACACAAACACAAAAGAAAATTATAGACTAATTTCACTTAATGAATATTGAATCAAAAATTCTAAGTAAAATATTAGCAAATATAATTGAACACCACATAAAAATATCATACACCAGGATCAAGAGGCATTTATTCCAGGCATGCAGTGGCTCAGAATGTCCGAAAACAGGCCCAAATCAAGCAATTGGAACCCCAAAGGTGGCGTATCGAGTAAGTGGAGAGAAATAGGCTGCTCAGTAATACCAGAACCACTGAAAAGGCATCAAGAAAATAATTAATTGGATTTCCTTTGATACTTAAATTCTGTAAATATTCACACGTGAAAAAAGGAAATGATAAATGCACTAGAAGTAAACAAATAATTATTTTTACAATCTAAACCGAGTCTAGCCTCTACAATATATGACATGAAATCAGGAAGCTCTAAAAGAAACTCGTAAATTTGACTACATAAAAATAAGAGTCTTTTCATGGCAAAAAAAATAATAATAATAAAATAAAAAAGCAGATGAAAAGCCTGGAAAAATGTTTGCCAAAAATGGGACAAACAGCTAATTTCCATTATAAACAAGAGCTCCTAAAGAAAAAATAAGATAAAGAACAACAACCCATAGAAAAATGAGTCAAGGACTTGAACATGCGCAGAGAAGAACATTCAAATGACTTAACGAAGTGATTAAAACATATTCCTCAGTTTTAAAAACTTCAGTAGGAACTGCAAACACTTTGGGGCTCCAAAATCATCTTACCGGAGTACAGACGGGTAAAATCGGGCATATGTATAGGAAACAAGCCTTAAAAGTAGGGGACCACAAACAAAGTAAAGCTTGAAGTGTTTGAACAGCGGGAACGCGGAAGGGTGGCACGTGGCTCCTTGGTGGCTGCAGGCCCGCCAAGTCCCCTTCCGCTGTGTTTTCTCCGAAAGGACAGTCGGGGCCAGAGAAGCCAAATCAGTTCGGGAGAACACAGATGCCGCGGATGCCCCGGCGCCCGGCTCGTGTCCCCTGTCGCATCTCAGGTCCCAGCTGTGGTTTTGGCGGCCAGTTCTGCGATGGCTTCGGCTCACGTCACTGTAACAGCGTGTTGCCCCCGGTGCCTCCTGGGTTCTCTCCTGTCTGCCCTGGGGCTTCCCCGAGGCTGTGCGCACCACAAGTTCACTGAGCCTGTGCGCGTGCTGCGGCGTCCACTGAGGGGAATGGTCCGCTCAGGATCGGGCCTGGGAGCCCCCAGAGCACAGGGGAGCCCCGCGACCGGGCGGCCTCTCCCTCAGCTCACACCGGCGTCCTCACGGGACAGCAGGGACAGGCGCAACCATGAGAGATCCGAGGGGAAACAGATCTCGAGCTCGGTTTACGGATCAGCAGGGCCAGTCTGCTGGCGTGAGCTGAAAACGGGTTGCTGCCGCCCTGCGGTCTCACTTAAGGATGGAGGCCACGCGTGGGCAGCAGCGACGGACTCCCCGCCATCACGGCTGGTCCTGGCAGCTGCGCTCCCGAAGCTCAGCCTGCCCACAGCACACACAACACCGAGCCCTCAGTAGGAGCCACCGCTCAGGGAGACGGGCCAGCCGTCGCCGGCACGCGGATTGCACTGGGCACTGTCCGCTCTGGAGGAGGCGGCAATTTGTTCTCCCTGGAACTGAGACCTCCTCTGGATATGCGTTTGCCTTCCCTGTCCACGATGCCGCCACCGGTGACACCGTTGGAGGGGTGACGATTTGCCAAATGAGACCCAACGTAACATGGCCTCGGGTCAGGGGACTCCTTTAAGGGGAGAGGAGATGTGACCGCTTCTACCAAGCGGGGCAGTGCCGAGAAGCAGCCGGCCCGTCATGATGCGACAGCCTGGTACAGGCTCAGCTGAAGCGCCTGCTCAGAGCCAGTTGAGAAAATTGGGATGTTCTTCAGGGTGCAGTTTATGTCCCGAATCTATAGGTGGCATGGCACTCTGTGCCCAGGAGCTAAGTTACGTGGGTCCAGAAACCAAAAAATAGGAGTGCCCCCTTCGCCACCACTTCCAGTAACCCACTGCAAAAAAAGGCCCTCCCACCCCAAAAACTTAAGGTCCGGGAAGGGCAGGGTTGGAAGAAGGGAAACAATTCCCCCAAAGGAACAAAAAAAGCCAACGAAACCAACGCAAACCCAACAACCCCCCAAGCCAAGGGAACAAAAACAAAAAAAAAAATTACCGATGGGGGCCACAGACACCCCCAGCAAGAGGTGGCATCTGTTTGCCCTGCCCTTTGAATCTGGGCCGTGACCGTGGCTGCCTTGACCAAGAGAACACAGTGGAAAGAACGCCCTGTCGGTTCCCGATGCCGCCTTGAAGAAGTCCCCCGTTTCCTCTGAGTTTCTCTTTGGTTCCCCACCCATCTGAGCTCATCAGCTGATAAACACACAGGCGACAGTGTCTCTCAGGCCTGCGCTGCCAGCGCTTTGCCCAAAAGTCTGCCCGACGTATATTTCATGGGAGTCCAGCTCCTAGGAGTGTGACTGTCTTGTTAACTCTCACTGTCACTTCTTGCCATGGCATAGCAGCTCCTACCACAAATCCTGATGTTTAACATGTCTGCAGAGTACAGTCATTAGCAGCTGGGGGCCCCGCTGCTGGGAACAGTAAAGAGAGGCGTTCTTCCTTGGAGCACCATGACCAGCTTCCCAGGGAGGGGAAAAACACCTCTGTTGATAAAACCTGACTTTGAGTTCAAGCAGGACGTCAGAAGCAGCAGCTTGGGGAGCGATGGCTGCCTGCTCGTCCCCGGTCGGGACTGACAGCCTGGCCTGTTTCTACTGCAGACATTTCACTTGAAATAATTACAGTGACAAAGCAATTGTAAATATTTATGTTTTCACATTACATGTGATTTGCATGGAAGGATCCTTAAATGCCAAATAAAACATTACCACTGAGCTCCAGTTGATACCAAATGATTGCTTTTATGGCAATTAACATTTCACTTTGGATTAGTCTTGTTATTGTCACTGTTTTTGTTATTAAAACCAACTATACAACATCAAAGGCATGATCCATGAAAGAAATAATTGACAAGCTGGACTTCATTAAAATTTAAAACTTCTGCTCTGCGCAAGACACTGTCAAGAGAATGAGCAGATAAACCACAGACTGAGAGAAAATACTTGCAAAAGAGACATCTGATAAAACACACAAAGAAGTCCTAAAACCCAACCATAAGCAAATGAACAACCCGATTTAAAAATAGGCAAAAGACTTGAACAGACCTCACCAAAGAAGATATGCAGATGGTAAACGAGCACATGAAAAGATGCCAACATCATGTGTCATCAGGGAAATGCAAATTAAAACAGCAAGATACCGCTACGCACCTATGAGAATAGCCAAAATCTGGAACGCTGACGACGCCAAATGCTGGTGAGGACGTGGAGGTGCGGAGGATGGCGGGAATGCAAAATGGCACAGCTGCTTCGGAAAGACAGTTTGCCGCTTACTTACAAAGCCAAACACACTCTGACCATACAATCCAGCCGTAAAGTTCCTCGCCAAATGAGTTGAAAGCTCATGTCTACAGAAAAAAAAAACTGCATACAGATGTGTATAGCAGCTTTATTCATAAATACCAAAACTTGGAACAGCCAAGATGTTCCTCAATAAGTGAATGGATAAACTGCGATACATTCAGATGATGGAATATTACTCAGCACAAAAAAGAAATGAGCCATGAAAGCCATAAAAAGACAGAAAACAAATGCATGTTACTAAGTAAAAGAGGTCAATCTGGAAAAGGCTACATACTGTATGATTCCAACTATATGACAGCCTATAAAAGACAAAACTATGAAGACCGTAAAAAGATCAGTGATTGCCAGGGGTTGGGGGCCGGGAGGGATGACTAAGTGGAGCACAGAAGATTTTTACGGCAGTGAAATGATTCCATATGATGCTATGCGTATCATTATACATTTATCCAAACCCAAAGAGTGAACCTTAATGTAGACCAGGGACTTCGGGTGATAATGATGTGTGGTTCACAGACTGTAACGTGTACCGCTTTGGTGCTGGATGTCAGTGGTGGAAGAGACTGCCCCCTTGGGTCATTGGCCCAGTCATGCTCATGGAGTATGGCTGCGGGTGGTGGGCAGCCAGCAGACCGAGGGCCAGGACTGCAGGAACAGCCACGGCTGCTTGTAAATAGAAAATAATCCCACTTCCAACAAAAGGCAGAAAGCAATGCTGAACATCGTCATGAACAGAGGATGAAGAGCAGAAGAAAATCCACTAGATGGGTCCCACCTCTGTTATCCCGAAACTTCTTTCTGTCGGTATTAAAAAGACTTAAAATAAGAGCCTGGCCCAGAGAGAAGTGTCTTTGCCAATCCTGGCAGGTTCCAAGGCTGTGACACATCGTGTGACAAGAACAGGCAATACAACAGCATACGCAGTGTGACCCGTCTTCGTTGTTAAGAAGATGCACTTAAGTGTGTACACGTGTATACACAAAGTCTAGAAATACTTATTCCAAAATGTCATCAGTTGGCTACCTCTAGGATTATGGGTGATCTCTATTTCTTTTAATTTTTTTTCTTTATCTGTATTTTCTCATTCTTCAAAAACAAAGGCATGGCATTCGTGACATAAAGCTTTAAAAGCAAAATAAATGAACGAATGTAATAGCAACAAAAACAAACGTCGGAAGGGAACCAGTCTGGAAACTCAGGTCAAATCGTGAAGATTTCACGCGAAGTAACTGCTGCTTGTGATCAGACACACATTCTCCTCCGGTCCTGTGCCTTCACCGAGAGGAGAAAATGTGTGATCACGACAAGGAGCAGTCATTTCACGTAAAACCTTCAAGATTTGACCACGTTCAAGACAAACATTTTGGGAGCTCCAGGTCTACAGACGGACAGGTCCCTACGTGCAGCATTTTAAATCCGGTTTCATCACCGTTAGCAAAACTTAGCGTTCTTGTAGGAGCTCTTCCAGCCGTCTGTGCAAAGGCCACGTGTTTGAAAACGCAGTGCAGCAGGAACCAGGGAGAGGCAGGAACCTTGAGGGAAATGAAGATTTCAGTGTTCCTGGGTGTTTTGTGTGTTGTCGTCGAAGCCACCTATCCTACACTCCACATCAGTTAATGAAGTTCCTTTATGCAGCACTTTAGGAAAAAAAATGAGAAGAAACCAAGTGTAGAATTCTAGGTCTCTAGTCTCCCTACAAAGCATCTCTTTAAAAATGAGCTATTTCCACCACCGGCCAACTGTGCGATGCTGAGCGGACGTAGGGGTGGCCAAGGCGGGGATCGTGACGTTGGACTAGTCACCTCCAGGATCCCATCCGTCTCCAGCATTCTATAATCCGAGGATTCTGAGGGGTACACACAGCTCCCCCGAGCGGCAAATCCTGGAAATATACTGTCTGTTTTGTGGTTTGCTGGCTAAAGAGAGGTTTCCAAAAGCTGCAATAAATGATCGACCCAACACAAGCTTTAATACTTAAAAAGTAGGTAAAGCTGGTGATGGCCAAGATGCAAAACAAAATTCATTTATAAAAGAAATAGGCCCCATTCGAAGACATAAATCATTCCTCCTACTACCATAGTTCCCGCTGTACTTTCCCTGGAAGCTTTGTTGTTCATTTTTCTCACCATCAATAAATAAGAATTGTTTGTTACATATGTAACAACTTAGTTTTTTCCTGCTAAGCCATTGTGCTCTGTACGTGACGTGACGGGGCACATATTCTTTCCACCTGTTCTGATTGTCATTGGTGTTATTAGAGAGAGAGAAAAAAAGCCTTTCCACTTGGGTTTATTCAGAGAGAGTTAACATCTGATTTTACATGGAACTATTTAAAAGAAAAAGAACAACATGGCCTGAAGCGCTTCTAGCACAGGGTGTGGAAGTATTTGATGTCCTGCTGCTTGTTCATAAAAGAACGTTGTTTTGAAATGTGCAGTGAAGTCAGGGAAGAGAACCAACGAAAGTCCCCATTGAGACAAAGTCAGATCAACCCCCCACCCCCGAAACGCTTCCCCTCCTGGACCCGTGGGCCTTGGCTCTGCGTCCACCATCTGTGCCCAGGGATGTGCGGACATGCCAGTCAGGACACTGATAAAGGTACTCGTACATCAGAGCCCACGATCCAGAGGCCACCCCAGCGGCCCAGCCAGGGTCACAAATCTAAACTTGTTACCCACCGCAGGAAGCGCCTGTCAAGGAACCCTCACTGCGCGAATCGCAATCCAGCCTGGCTGTCGCTGCTACCCCGCCCTTGAAGAGAGGACCCGCTGGCCTCACGTGGACGTCCCCGACCTCCGGGCTGAGCCTGCCCTGTTTTCACATCGCCTCTTCTAACATTCTAGAAAACACGGTCTTGCCCCTGATCCCTCAGGATGAGTGCTCCATGGCTTGTGAGGCGGTGTTCTCCCTCAGCCCATAAATTGTTTTCTCTTGAGTAGAGGACGTTAAATTCATTACTGAATTGTTGTTTGTCATGTGACAGCACTAACGGGCTGGAGGAGAGACGTTTGTCAAGGGAGAACCAGCGTCTCGGAAGGCATTCCGCGAGAGTGTGGGTCACCAGGCAGCGGCCCTGCCCCGAGAACCTGCAGGTTCGTGGATGATTCTTTTCTTTAAAAGCAAATAAAGAGTCTCGTGCCCATTGCAAGGCCAGGGCGGGGGGAGAGTGGGGCACCTCATTTCGGGGTGTGCCCAAAACGC
>NW_011888832.1:3230953-3246677 GCF_000151845.1 Pteropus vampyrus
TGGGAAGGGTGCACCATCACAGCTGTCCAGGCACCTCAGGTCCCAGGCAGTCAGTGTCACATGCAACAACCAACAACCGGGAGCAATCGAGAAGAGAGTGAACCCCCCGCCCCGCGCCCTGCCCCGCCACCCCCGATCTCTGGAAAAACAACCAGATTCCAGCCTTACCCACAGCGAAATTTCTCCGGCGTCACTCGTCCACCCCTCACCCGCCTTCCCTCCTCCCCACCTCCCCCAGCCACACACCAAGCAGCCTCGAGTCTCCCCTTTCTCCTCTGTCTGCACGCTCAGATCCCCTCACCCTACCTCGCCAAAGAGCGGGGGCGGCTTTCGAGGACCCACTCTTTCCTTCCACCCAAAGAACCTGCCCTTTAAAATCTCCCCACTGCGGGCTTCTGCAGCTAACCCTAACCCCCATGCACCAAGCTTCCCAGGTCCCCACCCCACGACTGCCATCGTATGCGAATGGTCTTGTCTGTCTGTATTTCTGTCTCCCCTTAACTCGTCACATGCAAGCATGTGTTTCCTAAGGATGTAAAAAGATCCAAACTCCTCAATTCTGCGGTCTTACCAAAGGTCAGACCTTTACTCAGCCATTAAAACTCCCTACGCTAGAGCAGTTCACATTCGCGTTTGTAAGGAAAATACGAAGCGCCCGGTAGCCAGCATTTCATGGCTTTTCTCCACTAACTCAAGTAGGCAGAGGGGAAGCCACGCCCCGAATAGATCAGATCCCACTGGGCGTTCTCCTGCTCCCAGAGAAAACAAGCACCCGGGCCACCCACCTCCACCCCCCAACTCAGGCCCAGCCTCACTTTGCAGAGTTTTGGGGGACCCGGCCTCAGTGAGGAGGCGGACAGCCCAGGACTGACAGGTTCCCGGCCGACCGGCTCATCAAAGCCTCACGTTCCCATGAGTTCTGACTTGAGCCACGGAGGGACTGTGCAGGACACGGAGGGACTGTGCTGGGACGCTGACCGCCTGCACGGTCTCTTCCATTTTGTAGCGTTGAGCATGGGTCAGACCGTCGCAGGAAATAAGCTGTACGTGGAGATGAGTCTCCACGTGAAAATGATCACCGAATGGAGTCCAGAATCTCTCCCAACCCATGTCGTCGTTTTGAAGCAGAAAAAGGAAGTTGTAAGCCAGGTTGAAAGTCAAGGGATTCCTAATCCAAATGAACAGCTCAGCCCTAGAATTAAGGCAGAGGGAGACCCCACTGGACAGCAGGTGGGGCTGCGAGCCCTGGCGGACATTTAATAAACACAGTGTGACAGGCGATAGCCCGGGGGACTCCACAGCCCCTCATTGTGTGACGAGGGGGAGAGTGAACCCCGGAGAGATCTTCCATGTCCTGGGTGCTCACGACGGGGTTCGGTGTATAAGGAGCAGGAAGCGCTGGGGGAGACGACAGCAACTTCCCCCCCAGCACTGGCCCCGCAGCGCGGAGTAGCTAACGCCCCGCTCCGCCCTGCCCCAAACAGCCCCTCACAGCTGCATGAGATTCCACCCTGGAGATGCTGTCCTTTGGATTAAACGTCGTTAGGACCCTTGAGTAAGGAACACATTTTTTTCCTAAACCCCCAGAGATTAAGAGTTACATTTTATTTCCAGCCTATTCATGTGCTTCTACAGCAGAGTCAGGTCATTCTTATTTCTAATTACAAAAGCGAAATGCTTCACTGAATGGAATGATATAACGTCTTGGATTTGCTTTAAAATAATACAGAAGGTGGGGGAATGGGTAGGGTTGCAGAAGAAACAAGACTGGCTATGAGCCGACGACCGTTGATGCTGAGACACGAGTCTGCGGGAGGTCATGATCCTCCCCCCCCCGAGATCGTCCTGTGCCAGGCGGGGAGGCTGTCTACGCCTTTTCTGCCCAGACCCACCATATCTCTGAGTCGTCACTCGATTCTGGTCACCTCTCTAAGCTCCCCCCAGAAAGCAAGTCTTCGGGGCCCTCTGTTCTGAGATTCAGCAAAGCCGTCTGAGGGTCGGTGACTTCCCGGCCCGGGGCAGAGCCACGTGCGTTCTCAAGAACCCACCACCATCTCCCCCTAGCGTCTTCACCTCCGCTTGCGCCCTCCCCCGACCAGGCCTGAGGACCTGCGTCAAGACATCCTCTGTCACCAGCGCATGTTGGCCTGAAGCCTCTGTTTTGGCCAGACTTCCTCATCCCCCATGGGGCACAGGAAGTCATTTTGGCAGCTCGCTTTCCCCGCATATAGCTCCCTCCCTTCTCGTGGCACGGCCAGCATAGGAAGCGTGCACGCAGTGACCGGGAAAGGCCACGGCGTACAAGGAGGTACGGGCTACCCTGCAAACGCCTATCGCGTCGCACAGACGCGCACCCAGTAACCTGAAGCCAAGGCGAATACAGCGTGTGCCGCCGTGAAGTCCTTCAGGAGGGAGAGAGACATACCCAGGGGAGGCAAGTGAAGAGGTCGGGCTTGTGACCTGGGCCTGAGGGGGGGCGTGAGACTCAGCAGGTGGAGGATGCATGGAGCACAGAGCTTCAGGGTGGCCCGGGCTGGCCTCACCGCCCCTGGCCCGCACTTGGGGCACCCACTGGGGTCGGGGGCAGGAGGAGAGAGATCCATTCCTCTGGAATGCCAGGCCAGGAGGGGACTGGCCAGGAGGGGACAGCAGGGCGGGAGCCACAGGCTATTTTGGAGGAAAGAACTGAGATGATTAGACATCACAGGCCAGTGGGGCGGATGTGACACGGCCTCTGTCTCAAGACTCTAGCTCCGAGGACCTGTGTGGGAGAGAGAGAAGGAGTGGGCAGAGGAGGGGGCGGGAGAGGACAGGCCGGCCGAGGGACGGAGGCTCGTGAAGCCTGGCACGTGGGGCTCCCCCAGCTGGGCACTGAGGAGGTGCTGGCCCAGCTCACCGAGGCCCCGTGTGTGGCTTCATTGGGAGCAAGCCGGCTCCTCACCGCGAGTGGCTCTTGCCAAAAGAGGGCCCGACCCTCTAACCGAGTCCACCTGCTGAAGGGACTGGCAGCCGGGGTGCATCGTCGGAGGGGAGGGGAGAGGAGGCGGTAACTGCTGGGCGAGGGGGAGCTCAGTCCTCCCCAGCCAGGATCTTGGCTTCCACAGCCCCGTCCGTCCGCTCCAGAAGAAAATGAAAAAGGTCTGAGTTCTCTGGTTGTTCACACTCAGAAACTCAAGTGGAAAAACTTGCAGACACCTGGCCTGTGCAGCCGGATACCGGGCCCTCGCCGGCCGGGGGCTGTTCCGCAATGTTAGGGCTCCATCTACAGCCCGAGCAGGGATCGCCACGGCCGCCTGGCCTGGGAGCATCCCGGGCGCCCAGCAATCAGTGCTCACGAAGCACTAATTCCTCTCTGCGCTGGAAGCTGCTGATCGCAGAGTGTGTCGACACCAGCAGCTGTTCGGAATAGGCCAGAACAGAACCCTTCGAGCCAAAATTGGTTTGGAGTTTCTATTTTAAACCACTGTTTGTTATGAATTGAGTTAACTGTGTTTTTCCCCCCCACCCACTTTTTTTTTTTTTCTGTTTTAACACCTGAACCATGGAAGGTGCTAATGAAAAGTTCTCAGATGAATAAAAGGAAATGCGATCTCGCTACCGTCCACAGTCGGTCTCTGTGACGAGCCCAGGGAGTCGGGTCAGAGTCTCCCCGTGGGTCAAACAAACAGGACAGGAGAAAGACCGCGGTCCCCGGTGGACGTAGAGCTGGGAGCAGCTTCGAACCCCGCGAACATGAGATCCTCTGACTCGTGACAAAGTGGAAGCTGGAAGTCAGTTCCCTAAGGGTCAGTAAGATTTTTGTCCTATTTTTTTTTTCCTCAGAAGTATACTTAGCTTTTTCCTAATTAAAAAATTAACAGGAAAAAAAATAACTGTGCACAGAAGACTTGGAAAACAAGACAAAAAAGGAATTAAAAATCGACAGCATTCATAATCCTATGAGCCGAAGATGACCACTGCTCACCGTGTGAAGTGGCCGGTACTCATCTGTCCTCATACAGTAAAGGGTCTTGGCTGTGCTCACCAACCCGTGGGGGGCGGACACTCTCCCATGTCACTGCGCGTTCTTCCCTGTCACCCTGGAAGCCCGCGGGCTGTTCTGTCATGTGACCGCGCCCCAATTTACTCACTGGAAAGGGGCGTCCGGGTTTTTCCCAATGACAAGCTCCGTTCGGATCTTCCCGGAGACGAACCCCTCGTCGTGGGACTTCTGGGTGGAAGGGGGCGAGACGCGTGCACGGCCAGCCGCCCAGGATGTCCCAGCCCCTCCGAGCCCAGCTCCACCGTCCGGGCCGCGCGTGCTCGCCGTGCCGGGGGCAGCGCGGCGTGGCGGCCGGTGGTGTCGCAGGTGTCACCGGACCTGGAGGCAGCAAGAGCAGCTCTGGGCCTTTCCGACGCGCGTTTCACCTCGTAGCTGACCCGGACCGGGACGGCTCTGAGCACAGGCAGCAAGACACGCTGGGGCCCGGTCAGTAACGGGTGGCCGAGCGCCACCAGGGGCGGGGTACGGGGAGGATGGGGGGTCCGGGTGCGCCCCGCGCCACACGCTGCCCAGTCCAGCCCGTCCTCACAGACGCGTTGCCTCGTCCTGCACGTCTTGCACGGGTGCTCTGGGTCCTCTGAGGCCACAGAACAGTGCAAAGGGTGACATACATTAGGTCTCTGAAGAAAGTCCCTGCGCCGCTGGACCGCGGGGTGTGGGTGAGGGGTCAGCACTGGCCGGCGGGGACTCGCGGAGCATTTTCTATGCTGCCCCGTAGTTATTGTTCCTGTAGGGTGGGAGCAACGTCAGGGACAGTGAAGGCCGAGGACCGCATCGCTGAAGTCATTTTGGGGTTTATTTTGGAAAGTTAAGGGACAGAAATGATCGACTTCAGGTGAAAAGGAGAAATTAAATTGTTTCTTCGGTCATAGGGGGTGCCTACTTGACTGTCCCTCATCGGTTACCGAAAAAAGGGGAACCCCAGAACGTTAGAGCCCTATGTAACCTGAGTGGAAGGTGACGCAGAGGGGAGAGTCGCCCAAGGTCACACAGGCAGGGCAGGAGACCGGGTGGAGACCTGGCTTTCTGACTGCTGGCCTCTTCATCATCTGTGTTTGCAGAAAGAGGCCACTTTCATTATGGAAGCAGGAGCCTGCGTTAGATGCTGGGGAGCAAGCAGACGCCCCACATGGCGGGCACTCCCGATGGAGGCTCCTTCTAGGAGCTGGAGTCCCGTGCGAGGACACAGCCCCTCGCCACGTTTGCCACTGCGTGCTTGGCCAGGGGGACGCGGGATGTGGGTGCCCTGAAGCCAGACCACACTCCTGACTGAGTCACACTGCTGCAGGCGAACGCCTCCGGGAGCCGAAGATGGACGGCTGACTTCAAACCCAGTTTCTGCTCTGGGGGGACCTGTGCAGAGCAGGGAGGTGTGGCCTTAGCCCAAGGGCCCCTCAGCTTTTACTGAACGTTCTCAACACCGCGACACCCTGAAGTGTCACGCTGAGGGGGGTGAGGCTCAGGTGCTGGTTCACACTGAAATGATGATCTCCCTGCCCCTCCATGTCAGCAGGAATCTTCTATATGTCCCTGGGGGTCTGTGGGGGGTAGCATGGCTCCTGGGTGGTACCCCCCTGTCCACCCTCACGCTGGGGGCCTGCCCCTCATGCATGGAACTTCTCACGGGTTTTCAGCTCACCTCTCTCCGCTTCTGACCCCAGCAGTAAAACCGTGGAGAAGGCTTGAGGCGGGGGGGGCCCCTCTTACAGACGGCGCACCGGAGGCAGGCGTGAGTAGCTCACAGTAGGAGCCGTGGGTGTGCCAAAGCAGCAGCCATCGCAAACACACTGACGGGAGAAAGTCACACGGCCACAAGCCTTCGACGTCCATCTCTGAGCCAGATGACCTTCTACTTTACACAAGAATGAAAGGAGATATTTTGAGGTTGGCATTTCAACAGGTCCAAAGGATCTGAGCAACTCCCCATACTTCTCCGGGCCACGATTTTTCCAGCCAGAAATGAACGTTTTGTCTCACCTCTTGCTCTTCATTACCACCTGCTTCTCAGGGATGTCGCAGCAGGAGTCATTTTGGGGTTAATAACGAGAAATGTTTGCATTATTCTCCAAACTCATCCAGTGCCAAGAGTCATCTGGGAAACTTGTCCGTAAACAAACTCCCAGAGGCCAAACCCGGACTTACTGAGTCAGCGGTTCCAAGATGGGCCTGGGCACCTGTAGGTTTAAAAAGCTCCCCGCTGATTCTTGTGATTGGGTGATTGGGCATATTTGGAAAACGCTGAGGAAATCACCATGAAACCCTTTGATGTGTCAGAAGTCACCGCACTCCTGACGCAGAGGAGGACGTGTCATCGTTACGACCGGAAACTCCGCTCACCAGCTTTAGCAAGTAAAAATGCGGGGCGTCCAATTAAATTTGAATTTCAGGTAAACAAAGAGTCATTATTTCGTGTAAGTAATGTCCCATGCAATATTCAGAATATACTCATACTAAAAATTTATTTTTATCCAGCAACTCTGTCAGATGCTATGCAGCCCACTTACTGTATAACATAGGAAAACTCAAGGAAAGTCCCATCCTTAGAAAAAGAAAACACGTCCAGGAGAGAAGAGCGTCCATTCCACATTCCTCTCTCTGAGCCTCTCGGCTCATCAGTCCTGCTTGGTCCCAGCTTGCCAGGTAGCGGAAGCCGGGCAGCTGGCCTTCTCCATCACTCCGCCAAGCAGAGTGAGTGTTACTGAAGAAGACAGAGAGACCGCCTTCGAGGACAACACACAGAGCTTTCAGAGCACAACTGGGAGTCCTGCTGGTTCGTGGCTCATGGGTCAGCGGAGCAGGTGGCAGTGTTGGCGCCCTCCGCTTGCCAGTCAACTTGGTGGTTTCGAAATAATTTAAGTATCTCTAAGCTGTCCACTTGAATTTCCCGGGCCACCCAGCACCACCGTGTGGGTGCTGCCTCTGCCAGGTGACCCCTGACACCAAGTTGAAGGTCCCTCCCGACACAGATAGGGCTGGACTTGCCCCACAGCTGGAAAGTTGACAAACGCGCCAATTCGGAAATCCCCTTGTCCAATCATAAGGCCGGCCTCCCCGAAGGGAAAGGAGACGAGGAAATGCAGAGATGAACACGAACATCCAAGGGACCGTATGGTCTAAGAATGCTGAAATGTTTTCTAAATCGAATCAAGCTACGCGGTGGAAATTGAGAAAGTCCTTAAGGTGACTTTTAAATGAAAATGAAATGTCTGTTAGTAAGTTACAGAGGTGCATTGATACCAAGTGGCAGGCTCGTGTCTCATTAATTTCAAACATAGATTTTTATGTGAGGCTATTTGATTATAATTTGATTATCTGACCCTGTAATTAAAGTTTATTGCCAATTTGGAAGCTTACATGTAAAATGAACTGGTTTTCTTCAAAGCGATATACAATCCTTCGGACTCATTGACTTCTGGTTTTGCATTTAAATGGAAAAGTCAGTTATAACGTGACAAACAGGTTGGGGTTTTGATCATTAATCCTGCTAAAGCAATATTCATAAATTCAATTCTGAATCAGTTGGAATACTTTTCTTTTATTAGTTTCTGTGTTATTAAATGAGATTGTTTCTGACTAATATATTTCTGGACTCAAACTGTAGCTCCGAGCTGTTATTCAAATCAAATAACATGCCCCTTACTTGTGCCTCGCACTAATAAATGCCAACTTGTGATACATTTGCAAGAGACTGTCAGCAATATTAAAGGAGGCAATCATGCCGGGGAGGTCTCGGAGTGGGCTGATTTTTCTCGGGGCTGATATCTGTCATTCTCAAAAAACGGAAAACCACCAGGTAGTCAAGCCTTTGAGTCTTAGAGCCAAAAAGATGCTTTGATCCCTAAGAACAGAGTTCGCTAACACTTAAATACACGAATTCTTTAAAACACATTGGAATTAGAAAACACACAGTTTGAGGGGCCTGAGAACTTGAGGAAGCTAATTTCAGAACAGAATCAAAGTTACGTTCCAAAGAAAAAAGTGCTATTTAACTTGGGAAACAGACAAGTCTTTCTCTGCAATACTTGGGTGGGAAGGAGAGGCTGCCTTGCTTACGGAATTAGCAAAAACCATTCACAAGTCACTGTCGGCTTCCCGGAGCAAAAAGGCGTCTCTGAGACCCTCTCTCCTGGCCCCATTTTACAGACGAGGAAACCGAGGCCCGGAGAGAAGCCAGCCGGTCAGAGTTACACAGGGAGTCGGGGGCAGATCCCAAACGGAAGCCCAGCCCTCTCCTACCACCGCCCATAACTGTCCCGGCATTTTCCTGACCATCCGACATAGAGACATAACTATTTCTGGAAACTTCGCAGGGCTAGACTCAGAGGCCTGGGCCCCTCATTCCTCCAGCAAACTGCCTCCTCTCCACGAGCCTCGGCCCCCCTCTGGGGCTCACTCCTGCCCTTCCCGGTTCCAGGAGGGAATGAGGCCTGCTAGGTTCGGATGACCCGCAGTATCTCACCTTTTTAGGTTCGAACGCTTTATTGAGATATTTAAAGTACATTCTATGCCTTTCTTAATTCTCGCAGTAACTGGGCCTTCTCGTGGTTTCGGACAGCTTTCCCCCGGCCCGGCCCGGTCGCGTCCGTCCGCCAGGCCGAGCCGTCGCCCGCGCCCCCAGCTCTCCGCTGAGACCCGCACACCCACGCGCCGCTGTCGCTTGCTGGGTTTCCATCCGCCGGGGCGGGGGCCGGGGTGGGCGTTGCTAGGCTTCCACCTCGTCGCACGCTCATCACAGTCACGCACTGTCCCCTCGCCCCGAAGGGAAGTACTGGAACCCGCTCCGAAGGTTCCAGAGCCTCCCAGTTGCTGGAGCGCAGAAACCTGACGGTCGCCTCCTACCCCAGCTCCGCTCCCCTCCGCGCGCCAAGTGCTCCGTTCCCTGCGCCCCTCCAGCTGGGCCCCCTCTCGGACCCCGGACCCCGGGCTGGGCCGCAGGGCGTCGCAGGTGGAAGTACCGCCGGTGCCGAGCCGGCGGCCGCCAGGTGTGGTCGCCACGTGTGGACGCCCCGCCCCCAGCGCCCCGGGGCCCTGCGGAGCAGGTGCTGCCGCTTCGAGCATGAGCATCGCGTGCGCGGCGCACGCCGAGGCCGGGTCAGCTGGTGAGCGGCCGCCGTTCCTGTCTCCCGTCCCGTCCCCTGCGGGCTTAGAGATCCCAGGAAGGACACCGTCCGCGAGCTGCCAGAGGTGGGCGTGGCCCGGGAAGGCGGGGACACTGTGGGCTTGGGGGTACAGGGGCCCGGAGTCTTTTTCCGCCCAGACTCCTCCCTGCCCGGTCAGGCGTCACTAAGCCAGGCCTGGCTGGCACCCAGGCTCCTGGCAGGACGTGGCCGGCCTCGGGGTTTCGGCTCCTGGGTCCAGACAGGACCACCTGCCCTGCGTGGGGCCCGCTAGCGGGCAGGCGTGGCCACTGGGTGATGGCGTCGCTCAGGCCCCCGGGGGACAGGCCGCAGGCGCAGGCTGCGCGCGCTCCCGGGCAGTGGTGACAGGGACCGGCCCCACGTGCGGCTGAACAGGTGCGCATCTAGTGCTAGATGCGGAGGTTCAGCCTCCCTTCAGGGCAGATTATTAGAGGTGTCCCAGGATGATGGGTCCGTGCTGCAGCCTCTCATTACTCAGAAAGAGCAGAGGTGACTGAGGGTCCCCGGGTCCCAGCCCTGTCTGGTCACTGACACCATGGGTGGGGGGAATGTCCTACAAAATAGCAGCTCCCAGGTCTTCTTGTGCTGTCGGGGTGGTGACTTGGCCCCGCAGCAGCTGCGTGCATCCTGCATGTGATTGTGTATCTAAGCGTGGAAAGTGACGTGATCACACACCCCGCCCCTTTTTATGTCTTTGTGATTTACATACCGTAAAAACTCACTATTTTACAGTGGACAATTCTGCGTTTTTTAGTGTATCCACGAAGCTGTGCAGTCATCCCCACATCACTGTCCATCCCAAGAATTTTCATCATACCAAACTCTACCCATTAAGCAATAACTCTCCATTCCCCCTCCCCCCACCCCCGGTATCCTGTTCTTTTCCCTATATATGAATTTGCTTCTTCTAGGTATTTCGTATAAGCGGAATCATACGTTTGTCCTTTTGTGACTGATTTCACTTAGCGTAACGTGTGCCGGAATATCATTCCTTATTAGACTGAATGACATTCCATTATATGTATGTATCACATTTTTCAAATCCATTCATCGTTGTTGGACAATGGGGTTGTTTGTACCTCTTGGCTATTGTGAATGAACACGTGTGTGCACGCACAGCCGGCCCTCAGATAATGGCATCCATTTAGCGTTGTCCTGTTACATCCTCGACGAGAACAAAGTGGATTCCTGGCCGGGGCCACTGTCTGTGTGGAGCTTGCACGTTCTCCTCATGTCTGGGGTGGTTTCTCCGGGGACTCCAGTTTCCTCCCACACCCCAAACGTGTGCATGTGAGGTGAACTGGTGTGTCTGTGGGTGGCGGGCGTCCTGTCCAGGATGGGGTCCCCCCGCTGTGCCCTGAGCTGGGGGAGAGGCTTTGGCCACCCTCAACCTTAAACTGAAATTTAAAAAATCTTGTTGTTATTACTCTTTCTTAAAGGTACGAGTAGCTCACATTTATTTCAATGTTTACTATTAGAAGTGTTTTGAGTGTTTACTATTAGAAGTGGTTTCGTGACCAGAAATATGCCCTAGGAACTTAATTCTTGTTTACATGGTAAAACTCGTTTCGTTATATGGCGTTTCACTGAAGGTTGAAATTTCCGAAGAACCTATCCACGACGTTAAGGACTTGCTTGAGTAAATGTTTTCAATTATTTTAGATGTATACCTAGGATTGGAGTGATGGGATCAAGCAGTAACTCTAAGTGTAACGTTTTGAAGAGCTGTCTCACTGGTTTTCTCAGTGGCTGCACGATTTTACATTTTTACCAACAGTGACAAGGCTTCCAGCTTCTCCACATCCTTGCCAACACTTACTGTTTTTCGTTTTGTGATAATGGCCATCCCAATGGATGTGAAGTGGCATCTCACTGTGGTTTCGATTTGTTTCCCTAATGACGAACGATGTTCAGCATTGTAGCTTCTCATATAGCTGACATATTTTTAAAGGTCACAAAATGGAGAAGGCTGTGTTTGAGGGGAACGGGGAGTTATCTGGACCCCTTTGTCCCAATCTGGTGATGAGCAGAGACTTGTGTCTGGGCTGAGTCTAGCTCATAATTGTGATTTTTCTGAGCCACTGTTCCCAGATGTGGCTGCCTCAGAATCACCTGGGGAGATTTTAAAACGACGAAGGCCAGTCCCACCTGATGTGAGCAGTCCAGGTGGGGCGGCATCGGGAGTTCTCCAGGCTCCCCAGGGACTGCCACAGGCAGCCAGGGCTGAGCATCTCACGGGCAGCCAGGGCTGAGCATCTCACGGGCAGCCAGGGCTGAGCATCTCACGGGCAGCCAGGGCTGAGCATCTCACGGGCAGCCAGGGCTGAGCATCACCGCTCCAGGCAGACTCCATCTGCAGGCATCACCAGCCGCCCTCCCGACTGCTTTACGACGCCACGCTCCTCCAAGCTTTTTTTGGTTAACAGCTTTATTGCGATATCATTCACATACCACATCAATTTCAGAACATTTTCATCACCTCAAACGAAAACCCCACACCTTTTAGCCATCACCCCGTAATCCTATCCTCCTTCCGGCCCCTGGCCATTACTAATCAGCTTTCTGTCTCTCTAGATGTCCCCGTTCTGGACATTTCGTGTAAATAGAATCTCATGCTGCGTGGGCTCTGTCTGGCTTCTTTCAGTTAGCAGAATGTTTTCGAGGTTGGTCCATGTTGTAGCGTGGGTCGTTGTCTGCTTTATTCCTTGTTACGGCTGAATAATGTTCTAGTGTATGGATCATACCCCGTTTTGTTAACCCAGTCAGCGGTCGATGGTCATCACAGCCACTTTCTGGCTCTTGTGAGTGGCGCTGCATGAAGTTCCTGGGTGGACCCTCAGGCCTTGTAAGGCGCCTCTTCACTCGTTTTGTCCCATTAAGGGGAGGCTCAGCTCTCATTTTTCATGACGAAAAATATTGGAAATCCTAAACCTCATGTCTTTTCATTTCAAAAAAATACTCCACTCCCAAATTGTCACTGCTTTTAAGTGTTTTCTGTAGCTATTTTGCAGCCTTAAACCTCCTTAGAGACTCAATATCTCTGAAAATCATTTCAAAACAGTGCCCTAACTCAGGCCAACTCCCCCTTAGCATGCTCCTCCCCTTCTTCAGATGCTCAAGGCTCATTCGCGCAGTGATGGCAACCACGGCACTAAAGTAGCGCCCCTCGCTGGCGATGGCGGCTCACTTCATTCCCTCTGCTCACTTTTCCCCAACCTCCTCAGAGCTTGACCTGTGCCAGGTGCCACTAAGCCCTCTCTCTGGAGGAGGTGACAAGGGACGTCTGGTAGGGATGTAGAGATGGAATAACCAGAACCCACCTGGCCTCTGGAAGCTCAGTTAAGAGAAGCAGGGGAACCAAATCCAAAGTAAATCATAACGCGCGCCAAGTTCAACATCCCACAGGGTGTGGAGGGCACAGTCGTGTGTGTAATGGGGCAGTGGTACGAGACGGCACGGAGACACGGCTTTAAATGACACGGAGTCACCGAAGTACCAGGTTATTCCTTCCCAGTTATCTTTTAAGCCTTCAGTTAAAGCACGGAGAACATCTCAGTTAGGTGCTAAGAGGTCTTTGGTTCCTCTCTCCAGTCGTCGTAAAAATCGTACACAGATCCTTCTTTAAAAAAAAAAAAAAAAAAGCAGACAGAGACTCCCAGCTGCACTTGGCAACACTACTTTGCTTTCATTGTATTTATTCTAGTTGGCTTATAATCGACTAGTCTCACTGATTTTTTTTTCCCCATTTACCATGTGACGTGAAGTTTACTTTAAAAACAAATGTACTTAAGTTTTCAAGTGAGTTCATTTGAAGGAAAAGATCAAGTAAATATAGAGCAGGTGGCCAGCAGATGTGACAGAAATTGTGCAGGTGGTACCCTAATGGCCCTGGGAAATCCTCATAGATGAGCTCAGAGGGCCGAGGGAGTCTCCAGCTCTGCCTGGGGACACAGCATCACACGTTATTACCTCACGGGACGATGGCCGTAATTTATAGATAGAAGGGTCTGTAGAGACCGGGTCTTAGCCACGGCCTCTGCAGGTGAAGGAAACAGGCTCTGGAGCATGGAGGGCCTGGGGTCACGTAGGTGTCTGGGGGACCAGCCCTGGGCTCTCTGGCTGTGCACCTGCGGCCAGGGGTGGTATCAGCCACACGCCATCTCATGCATGTCACGGCCATGTCATGTGATAGGACATTCTCTTTTCGTAGCTGACCCCACCAAATAGTATGTTTTGCTTCCAGGAATGCGACGAATGGGTACCGTGCATCACATGGCTCTGTCTCTACGATTTTGCAAAGCTCTTCGGATGAGGCTCATCTGTGAAGAATGCTAGAACTTTTTCTGTAGAAGAGAACAGCCTAGTTGCAATTTCTACAACTGACTGTTGTACTGCTCATGAAATACTTCTAGCCTTCCCTTCAGATAGCGGTAGGTAAGACCGTACTTCCATGTCCGTGCTGAATGTGGGAGTGATTTTTTACACAACAATCAGTAGCCGATGCATGTGGCCCAGTGCATCTGAAGGGCACCTCCACTGCTGCATGTCTAAGTCCTTTGCATTGCTGAGTAGCATGGCTTTAAATGAATGCATCAGTTTATTTAGCCATTTAGTAGTTAAGGAGCATTTGGGGTTTTCCCGTTTCCTGGCAGTTATGAATTAAGCCACTATACACAGTGCTGTTTGACTTGAAATTGCTTTTAAGATAAAATGGATTTTTTTTATGGATTTCTTACCACCCTTGTGTGATCTGGCTCTTGCTACTGAGCACTGCCACCTGTTCTCAGGGTGCCCCCTCCCCCACCCGCCTACTCTGTCCAGAGGCCAGGCGCTCCGTCCCCAAGGCCTTGCACCCCCTGTCCTCTCGGCTTCTACCTGGCCCCTCCCGTAAGTGCCGCTCAGATGCAGCACCAGCTACTCATCCATCCGCTCGCCCGTCCATTTCCTCCACAGCGGCTACCACAGTCTGTGTTCTTTCTCTCCTGGGATGTAAGTTCTAGAAGGGGAGAGGCTTTGTGTTGTCTTCTCAGGGTCTTAGCACATATCCTCGTCCTCGACAGGTGTTTGCTGATGGATCGATTGGGAAAGTCGTGTGGGTTTCGCTTGCATAGGTCTCGAGTGCCGGGTTATAAAGTTTGCACTTTGTATGCATAGGCAATGGGAAAATGGTATTGAAATGGTACCTTGGGAAAATTCTCTTCATTCAAAATAAAGTTTTGTTGCTGGCAGTCCACAAAGAAAGCAAGAATGAGTATACATATGCCTTATAGACACCGACTATCCTACGATTGTGGTTTCCAGTTCTCTTAAGAACACAGGGGAACGGCAGTTAACATTTAAGAGATATCTGACTGATTTTATCCCTTGAAATTTCTTAGAATTTAAAGAGCTATTATTCCAAAAAATATATAGCCCTGTGTGTTTTTCCCTCAGACCAGTATTCAGAATTAAATAGGGGATGATGCTATCACCGTGTGTATTCTGGAAGAGAAGAACATAAAATTCATCGATGGGTGTGCATCGCACCTTTTCTAGCGGTGAAGGTACCTGTGTAGAGACGCAAAGGGCATTCAGTACTCTGGTGTATTACGCTGTGAGCTGTAACGTTATTTAAAATGAGGAACTCTTAAAATAGATTCTTTTAGAACAACAAACCAAAGTGATGTTTTCTTAAAAAATCAGTAGACAAAGCAGAAATCACTTAATTTGTCTCTAAGGTTTCTGCCTGATCGCCAATGTATAAAAACAGTGTTTTTGACTTATTTAATACAGTGGTGTGACATGGTCTGAGCACCACATTCGACAGTATTCCCCACAACCCCATACAGAGCTACTCAAAAGAAATATAGGAAGTTTGGCGCTTCTCCCACATCAGTCCAAAATCACTCTATTCCACACCGTTTTATCCAGGGCCAACTGTGTGCCCTGGGTGCTCTGTCAGGCCCGGGGCCAAGTCATGAGTCAAGCAGATATGTCCTCTGCCATCCTAAAGCTGACAGTCCAAAGGGGTCGCAAGGACTGCCTCCACCTGGCCTGGTGGAAGGGACCGCCGAGGGCTTGGTTTGGCTCCTTCCCCACCCCTCTGGGCTTGCTCGTTAAAGCCAAGCGTGGCTCACGTGGACATCAGCAACCAGGGCACGTAACGAGGCTTCTCACAAGTGGTCAGTTTAGTTCTAACTCTGGAGAAAATGTGCAGCTCAAGGTCCATCGCTAAGTGAGGGGACAACCCGGTAGACAGTATGTAACGGGAGAAGTATCTTGAAAAGGATAATACTAATCACTTTTTTTCTCTGGTCTTCCTGAGTGTGACCCTCTCCCCACTTGGCCAGAGGCATCGGTCTTCCTGGGCGAGGGAGGAGAGGTCACAGCTGTTAACAGAAGGCAAGAGAGTCGCGGTCAGTATTCGACGTTGGAAACTGGGTTTTGTGTGGCCAGCCTTGTCCTGGGAAGATTCGCTCGATGGTTTTATCTCAGTCAGCGTGTCAGGAGCCAAGCTGAGAAGCCGCAGTGCTGGGAGATGTCCCGTGCGGCAGCTTATCCTTTG
>NW_011888832.1:3248792-3251186 GCF_000151845.1 Pteropus vampyrus
TATTTACTTAGAGAGGGTGGCCCAGCAACTTTATCAAGAGTAACATTATCAAGAGCTTTTCTGCAAGCTTCTTCATCATATTCACCTCCGCGTCGGCTCGACACTTGTCAGTGTCAATCAAATCGCAATAATACGCAGATGATTTGCTCATTTGGTTTAATAAAATCTTTCTGCTTATTTGCGCTGCCTCCATTACACCACGTAATTGCTGTGTGGCGGCGGAGAAAGGCAGCCAGTTGCCTGGGGGATGAGAGGAGCCGATCGCTATATGAAGGGTTTGTTTCTTTGCCTCTGTCTCTCCCCAGTCACTCATATTCCTAAAATTAATATTGTATTTGAATCCAGCCCTGCTCTTCTCATGCAGGCTAACATTGTTATTACTTATTATTTGGATGTGAAGTCATTTATTTTTAGTTTTATGTCCAAGCTGTCAAGCTAAATTTCATTGCGAACTGCCACATACAATTTTTAACTGCCATTTAAAACGAGATTCCAACTCTAAATTATGGAGTGAGCTCGTTCAAAGGGGCGTGCCTGACAGGGAGTGCAGCGAGGAGCCCCGATTTCCCCCAAATCAAAGGGGCTGCCGGTGATTATTTCGGGGGGAAGAAGAGGGCACAGCCTCGGTGCTTGCCTCCGTGGTGGCCGGTCATCCCGGTGGGGCTGCCGGCCACACCAGACCCCCGGGTACCCGCCCTGGCGTGCCTGCTGCCCTTGGGGGAAGCGGGTGGGGACCGCGGCAGAGAGGGTGCCGGGGATGGTTTGGCGTCGGGTCTGGGAGCCACTGGGTAACCCCCTGAGGAGGCGGGGTCCCCCGGAGTGGGACTGGGGAACCACAGAGGACACCGCCTTTGGCGTTGCCCAGACAAGCGTGCGGAAGCCTTATCTTGCCAGCTTAGCTGTGTACAGCTTGATCCCAGGGCAGCTGTGACCCCAGGGGCCACTCCCCTCCGCGCGCACCCGCCGGCAGCCGCCCACTGAGCCCCGCGGCTGGTGCTTCAGCGACTCGGCTCATCCGGGTCTGTGAAGACCCCAGCTGGGGCGAGCATCGCGCCTGCGCAGCTGAGGAAAAGGTGCTGAGCTAGGAGGAGGCTGTGAGGATGAAGGTTCTGGAAGCACCAGGTCAAGCGCAGAGCGGGGGAAAAAGCAGGGCCTTTGCCAGGAGAAGGCCCAAGAGCAAGACGCGGCTGGGAGGACGAGGCCGCTGCCAGCAGCAGGTCTGAGGCCACCATCTTGTCACCAGGCTGCCACCAGGACCTGGCCTTTCTTTGTCCACCTCTCCCCCCGCCCCCACCCGCCCAGAAAGCTCCAGTGTTCAGGGAAGCCAGTCACAGACGAGCCCCCCGGAGAGCTCATGTCACCACCCCAGCTCGTAACACTTTAATGTCTGCGGCCAACCCGGGGACTCAGGAGCACTTTTCCCCTTGGATAAGTGTCTTCTGGGACAGAGCAGGAGGGCCCAGCCCCACCTCCGCACCCCGCTGAGCTGGGCCGTCCCAGACAGACCACGATCCCAGAGGCTGATGTGACACTGGTCTCCAGGCGTCAAGCCACACTGCAAGGCTAGAAGATGGGGAACATTCGGGTCCCTCCTTCTCTTGGTCGATCCCCCTAATCTCAAGTATGAAAAGGGCCTTAATTCTAAACGCACACGCTTTGTCTTAGGGGCAGATCTGAGTGTGCGAAATGCAGCACGTTCTCCGCGCCAGGCTGAGAGGGGCGTCATCCCTGGCAGGAGAGGCTGAAGGTGTCTCCAATGTCCCCTCATCCTTTCCTTCCTTTGCCATGGCAAAGAGGCTGCTGTGCTTTCTACAGGTCACAGATCTCTCGAGCTGGGGTGAAGTGGGGGTTCCTTTAAGGGAGAGTCCAGTCCACTCCCTCGCTCCTGCCTGAGCGTGTCTCAGGCTGTGAGGTTTTCTGGCTGAGTCAGGGCACCTGGTGAATTGCGAATCTTCCGCGGCTGTGTCACCAACTTCATTTTCAGATAACTTTATTGAGATATAATTCACGTAGCATACACCCCTCCCATCTAGAGTGTATAAGTCCGTGGATTTTGGTGAAGTCGGACTTGTGCAGTCATCACAGTCAATTTTAGAACCTTGTCATCTCAAAAAGGACCTCACACCCTTCAGCGATCACCCCAGAGCCCGCCCCCTCCCACAGCCCTAAGCAACCGCTGATTTACTTTGGTTCTGTAGGTTTACGTGTTCTGGATACTTTAGACAAATGGAATCGTGTAACGTGTGGTCTTTTGTGTCTGGCTTCTGTCCCTCAGCACGGTGTTCTCAAGATTCATCCCTGTAGCGTGTGGGTTCTTCATCCTGTCTGTGGGAAAAGGGATACACCACGTTGTCTATCCCTTCATTTCTTCACAGGTGTTTCGGTTGGTCCCCC
>NW_011888832.1:3251236-3252322 GCF_000151845.1 Pteropus vampyrus
TGTAGCGTGTGGGTTCTTCATCCTGTCTGTGGGAAAAGGGATACACCACGTTGTCTATCCCTTCATTTCTTCACAGGTGTTTCGGTTGGTCCCCCGTTTGGCTGTTGAGAATGGTGCTACTCTGAGCATCTGCGTACAAGGTTTCGTTTATACATATATTTTTTGTTGTTTACATAGATTATATTCATATTCCTAGGAGTGAAATTGCTGGGTCATTTCCACCGACTTTCGATCACTATTTAAAACTCATTTCGGCCACAGCGACTCACATGCCCATTATCTCCTTTCCTCTTTCTTCAAGCTCCTCCCTCCAGAAAACCAATTCCGTCGGCACGAACACATTGGGCTGTGCCTATTTCACTAAAGATCGTGGACACAGTCCAAAGAAGGGGGGGCCTCGAATACCCCCAGCCCCGCCTTGACGGACAGACGCCTCTTCGCCCGGCCCCGTCTTCTCTCATTTCCCTCCTCTCATATGCACTTTGCTCCATCTCGGCTCCTTCAAGCTTCACATACTTGTGAATACTCTCCTTAAGCAGAGGAGAAGCCATGAGGCCGCACAGCGAGGGGGATAAGCTGAACGCAGCAAACCCGCCCCAGTTCCTGGGGTCCACCCGCAGAAGTCATTCTTCCCAGGCATTACGGCTGCTGACAGACCCCGGCCCAGGGCGGCCGCCCCTTCGGCCTTCTGCAAGGTCTGAGTTCTGTGCAAAGATCTCTCACTAGTGACCCCCAGGATGGGTTTGATCAAACCCTCAGTGCTTGAGCATTAGTTAGTTTTCTGCTTTTAAAAGGTAGGAAGTTTCTCTCGGAAAAGCGGAAGACCTGACAGCTGTGAACCACATCCTTGCCTGGCACCAGTGGGCTAGAGCTGAGGGTGGCCGCTCCTCAGGCTGGGCCTTGCCCGCCGGGCCTGGCCCACACCCCTCCCTCCGGGGTCTGCTGGCCTCTGCGGGCTCTGCGGTAACCTCAACGCAGCACCAAAAAGAGAGCAGATGTTAGGGTCACACAGGACTCTGCCTGCCGAGTGAGGTCAGGGCCGTGGACTCTGGTGACTCTGCCGAAGGTGACAGACGGACAAAGAGG
>NW_011888832.1:3253818-3255335 GCF_000151845.1 Pteropus vampyrus
TTCGGGGTAGCATGGCCATAGACTTGAGTGGCAAGTTCTGCTGACATATTAACATGACTAAAATACAGAATTTTCTCTCTCAACTGCTCTGATGCCAAATCCATAGCTTAAAATTTTTAACTTATTTATTTTTGCACGGGCGATATATCTGCATGGTTCTCTCTGGATGGTTCAAATTCAAAAAGCACAGTAAAGTCTTTTTACCCCTGTCCCTCGGCCACCTGACTCTTTACCAGAGTCAGCCGGGTCCCCAGGTTCTTGTACTTTCTTCCAGAATGTCCCCAGCACGTCCAAGCGTAGCTGCACGTCTGCGTGTACACGCTTCTCCCTTCGCCAGCTTCTACACAGCGGTAGCCTAGCCCGTGGCTTATTTGGTAGGTCTTGAAGATGGTTCTGTCTCAGTACATTAACAGCTTCCTCAGTCGTGGCTTTTTCTCTGTGGCATTTCATTTTCTGGCTGCACTGTAATTCACTTAACCAGGCTCCCGCTGAGGGACTTTTGTTTTCGATCTTTTACCACAATTAATAACCTCATAGACCTGCAGTTTTGCACCTGCATGAGCATAAATCTGTTGGATAAATTCCCAGCTGTGTGCTAGGTCAGAGGGCACGTGCATTTGGATTTTTAACAGATATTGTGAAAGGCAGTACCAGTTTTAGCTCCCACGGGCCGTCTATGACAGTGTCTTTTTGACACGTTTTCAACACTGTCCGTTACCAACTGATCTGATCTTTTCCATCTGAGAGTTTTTTAAAAACGGAGTTTTAGTTTGCATTTCTCTTATTACAGGTAAGATTACCTGTAGCTCTTGACACAGCACCTAGAAATGTCACTCAGCAGAAGAATTAGATGAGCAAAGTCTGTATTCAGTACCCTTTTCTTTGCTTGTCCCCATTGTCCAGGAGGAAATAAATTGAGAGACTTATTCCATTGAGGACTTTAGTCATTGAAAGTGGGATCGTCCCTGAAATTGTTTACTTTCAGAATAGAAATGGAGGGCCGACACTTACCAACACAGGACGACGGGTCCGCGGTGGCAGTTGAGGCTCTGGACCATTCACTCATTCATCCCGCTCAGCGGGCGCCGACGGGGCCGGGGTGCCAGGCTCTGGGCTGCGCTGTGAGGAGTGAGCAGGCGACGATCGCCAGGCTCGGGGAAGCCCTCATCCTAGCAGGGGGCAGACGACAACCCAGCCAGCAGACGGGGATTTCAGGGGTCAGTAAGACCTGCAAAGAAAATCGGACCCTGTGACAGTGACTGAAGAGGGTGAGGTCAGAGAAGGCCCCTGGGTAGGTGACGCTTCGGCGGAGGCCTGAGTTGCCTGCGACCGCAGTTTGAGGCCCGTGAGGGTTTTCGGTGACGGGTGTGCTGGCAGATGGGCCACCGTGGCTGGGCAGCCTAGGGCAGCCGGTGTCGGTGATGTCACCGCACCCTCGTGGCCGATTTCGAGTGAGCGCAGCGAGGTCGCTGAGCTCACGTGCCGACCGCCACCCGGTGAAAACTGACCGCTGGCCT
>NW_011888832.1:3256380-3263801 GCF_000151845.1 Pteropus vampyrus
GGGGAAGCCCTCATCCTAGCAGGGGGCAGACGACAACCCAGCCAGCAGACGGGGATTTCAGGGGACAGTAAGACCTGCAAAGAAAATCGGACCGTGTGACAGTGACTGGAGAGGGTGAGGTCAGAGAAGGCCCCTGGGGAGGTGACGCTTCGGCGGAGGCCTGAGTTGCCTGCGACCTCAGTTTGAGGCCCGTGAGGGTTTTCGGTGACGGGTGTGCTGGCAGATGGGCCACCGTGGCTGGGCAGCCTAGGGCAGCCGGTGTCGGTGGTGTCACCGCACCCTCGTGGCCGATTTCGAGTGAGCGCAGCGAGGTCGCTGAGCTCACGTGCCGACCGCCACCCGGTGAAAACTGACCGCTGGCCTGGCAGGGCGTGCTCCGGGAAAGCGTTCTGCCATGTGTCCCCAGCCGGCTTTGCTTCACATACCACGTTCAGATCACGTGGCCCATTCTGAGTCCTTCGGGCGCCTAAGCCACCGTCCCTGGGGGGCCACCGCACCCTTCCTCTCCTGCCCTGAGGTGCCCCCCACAACGTAGGTCCTCATTTTTTTTTTCAACAATGGACTTTGTTTTCTGGAGGCAGAGTCATTCCAGGGCCAACTCCCGCCCTTCGCCCTTCGCCCTTCGCGGGCATGGTCCGGAGCAGAAAAGAAACCCACGTGACTTCCCGGCTGCGTTCACTCCCCTCCTGCCACAGGCATGGGTGTTGGTTCCCTGGGTGACACAGTGCATCTCAGGGTCCTGCGCCGCCCCTCCCCCAAGCATCGGGCCTGGGGACACTGGGCCTGGGGACACTGGGCCTGGAGACACTGGGCCTGGAATGCCAGGCGTGGGGGCGGAGACGCCGGTTTCTTTTTCAGGTTCCATGTCTAATGTCGGGTCGGCATGAAGAGTATAAACAATTTTATGATGTCTCGCCATCCTTAAAATTCTGAAATTACTTTGGTCTTTGTTGGTCAGCAAATAAATTAATTCTCACTTGAAGAAACATCATCTTTAATGCGTTTCGTTCTGGTCCAATTACTGAGTCGCTCCCAGCGAGGATGGCACAGGAGCTGCAGATCAGAACTTGTTTTCCAGCCTGGTGGGCATCGATTTATTCAAGCTATCTGACACAGCCGATCATATTTTATTTTCCCAAATCATCTCTCTCAAATTGATTTTTCAGAAAGTTTTTAATACAGGTTTATTCACCTGGCTAATCCATTTATCTTCAGTTCCACCTGTAAAGTCAAGGAAATCTCTGGGGTGATCTGTGAAAGGAAAGATGGGCTCTCTGTGCCTCGCTCCCCCCTCGCACCGCCTCTGACCCTTTACGCCATGCACACTCGCGTGCACGCACAGACGTGTGCACACACTCACCCCACACAGCCTTCCACACACCACCGCGCGTGCAGCCAATTAGCTGTGAGACCATGACCTCGCTCCGCCTCCCCAGGCTTCCATTTCTTCTGCCACGTCGGAGGATCGCATTGTCTTTATCTTCAAAGTCCTTCCTGACCTGAGATCTTGAAAAGTCGGGAGGGGAGCTGGAAGGGCGGAGGGGACCTGTCTCCCATGGCCCAGTGTGGGAAGCTGAGGCTCACCCTATACCTCCCTTCCCCGGGGCTGTTTTTCTGCCTTTCTCAGGAGCAGAAAGACTAAGTTGTGGAAGCAGAGACCTCTCTCTGGGGCACTCGGGCCAGTGGCCCCTTGGGCAGATGGCCTCCTGGTGTTGCTGGAGCAACGGGTGGGCGGGGAGAGACGCGTAAGCAGCAGTGTCTTAAAAAATACCACAGATGACGTGAGGGCGTGGGTGGCTGTGTGCGCTCTTGGGCAGGGTGTTCCCGTGCAAGAATGTGAGGCGTAGCTGCAGCCGCCCCAGGCTCCTGGATGTGGGGGTGCCAGGAAGTGGGGGCGCCAGGGAGTGGGGGTGCCAGGGAGTGGGAGAGGGGTGCCGGGGAGGGGGGGAGGGGGGCGGGGGAGGGGGGGAGGGGGTGCCGGGGAGTGGGGTTGCCAGGGAGTGGGAGAGGGGGTGCCAGGGAGTGGGGTTGCCAGGGAGTGCGGGGTGCCAGGAGGTTGGGGGATGCCAAGGAGTAGGGGGTGCCAGGAGGTGGGGGATGCTAGGAAGTGAGGGGTGCCGGGAGTGGGGGTGCCAGGAGTGGGGGGATGCCGGGAGGTGGGGGGGTACCAGGGAGTTGGGGGCGCCATGAGGAGGAGTGTGCTAGAGCCGCGGTACGAGGCTGACCCTCTGACCTTCACTCATCTGCGTGCCAGAGGTGAACCCCCTAAGCCTAGAGTCCCCACTTTTTAGTAGGTCCAAGCTGCAGGATTAATATCTTGTTGATAACAGCCCAGCCAAAGAAGGAACCCTGCCTGAACTATGTGGAAATCATCACAACCCCTCTGCCCGTGCGGAGCTGTTGCTGAACCCCAATAATCAAGTCCCTCCGCCTGTGTGCTCTGGCCAAAAAAATCGCACAAGCAGGAGTTTGCAGTAAAGGAAGGAATTAGTTTCTTAGAACCGGATAATCCGAAGATGGGCGAGCTCGTGCCCTGTGGGACTCGACTCCCCAGTGGCCTGGAGGTTACAGGTTACATGAGGACATGGGGCAAAATCACAAGACCCTGTGGATCAGGGGTTCAGGTCGTCTTAGGAACTGATGGGTCAGAGTTGAGATAAGGTAATCATTTCGTCAGGTCTTGAGATACAGCTCCGAGGTCAGCGCCCCAGTGTCCAAGCCCAGTGCCGAGGACACGCACCAAGGGGGCCGTCCCACCATAAGCTCGGGCCAGAAGAACTCAGGTGGAGGTGTCGTCTGTGGCCTGCCCGGGGCTCACACCTGGTGACTGTCAGCGATCACCCGGGTGGGAGACCAAGGGCAGGTCGGGAAGTGTGCTGACAGAGAAGGGACAGTGGTGACCTCAAAAACTATGGTTTAAGTCGGACCGGAGTTAGGAGGAGCCTTGGTCTCAGAGCCAGAACGCGCGTGACCTGTCATGACCCTACTTCAGGGCTGCTCCTCCGACTCAGGTCCCTGCTTGGTTCCCAGCTGCTGGGTGGACTTCTTGGGTGTGTAGTTTTCAAAAGGGAGAGGATGAGCAGAAGCATTGGCTGTCACTGGAGAATCTTCACGTGGTCCCCGTGTCTGTCAAACCAAATGTGGTGTCACTGGGGGCTTATTCTTACCGTTTTGTGCCCAAGTCCATCTCTTTCGTGCTCCCCTTCCACCACATGTGGCCCCCTGTCTCTCGCTGAACCTGCCCGACCAGAGAAACGCCGCGTGGGCAGGCGGGGGCCGCCCCCAGGCTCCTCAAGGTGCCGCCATGGCACCACGGTGCTCCCACGGCCTCGTGCCAACCACCGGCTCTGAAGAACCATTGACCGAGGTTCCCTCTCAGGCCAGGTGGAGGTGGCAGATGCACAGAGGGGCACAGGCGCCTGGAGCCCCTCTCGCTAGGCTCTTCTCCGTGTTTATGAGTTGTATTGTGAACACTGACGCTGGCGCTTTGCCCATGGGTTTGCAGAGTATTCGGTGATAATAAAATGTGATGCTTCCGAACAGACAAGAGAGAGGTCTCGGACGGCTTCGGGAGCCGCTCGGCCAAAGCCCAAGGACTGTGGGGGACAGTGCTTTGCATAGTCGAAAAGGTGCCCCTGTGCCCTGTCCTGGGCTTTTCTCCAGTGCACGACGCAAATGTCATTATTTAAGTGGCTGCTGTGGCCATCCGCCTCTGGTACCACTGAGCCGTGACAGAGACCAGCCGGGCCCAACCAAGGAAGGGGCCAGTGCATTTAACCGCTTTTGCTGGCATTTGTCACATCACTTTGTCCAGACTATAAGGTTTTTGAAATAAAATGCTATATCTACTCTTGATCCTTCACATAAAAGGACATGTTTTCCAGGTTTTCCTCCATGTTTCTAGGTTCATGTCCTTGATGCCACCCCTCAAATATATAGAAACCGATAAAGTACCCAGAGTTCCTTATAGATGGGCAACATGTGGCTGCTGGGCAGGGGCTGCAAACTGGCAGCCCAGGGAGACGTTTTGTGGTCATTTGTTCTCTGCCCTGTGTTGTTTTAGAAGCGACAAAACCAGGCAGGCACATGGCTTGGCCATGGCACCAGGAGTTTTAGGTCTATCGGCTTGATTATCACGTCCCTGTCATCTCCTGGCCTGTCTGCCTTGTGCCCAGCGCTTAGGGAAGCCTGATGACACATCGTTGGCAAAGACAGGTCATAGAATCGATGGAGAGAGATACTGGGGACCTTTTTTTACACAGGAGAGGTTGTGACTGTCAGGAGTTTGGACCTGCATTTGATCATCGCCTGTTTTTGTAGCATCCGTGGTGGATGCTAAGTGGTGGTTTGTGCCCCACCCCACCCTCCTAGCCATAGACAGCTGATGTGGGGGAGGCCGGGCCTGCACTGGGACCAGCAGACACCCCCTGCGGGGAACTGGGACCACTCAGCTGACAGACACGAAGAACTACGTCTTGCTGAAGGTCGTGTCTGGGGCAGACATCCTCTCAGCTTGATAACCAGAGTTCCTTGCTCCCAAGACTTCTGCCAGAAGTCCAAAACTCCAGGATGGAGGTACTTTAGACTGATTTGAATCACGTGACAACCCTTGAACCAATGGGGGTGGTGGAGAGTGGGAAGAACTAGAATATTCTGATTGGCCAGTTGTGGTTCACTTGGAAGTGGAGTTGAAGGGTGACGCCAGTCCCGTCCAAACAACCCCGTTATAGGGTTTCCTGATCTCAGTGAGGTCACAGCTGTCACAGGAGACGGCCAGCTCTGAGGACCCGAGGGGCAGGCCATTGGCTAAAATGTCGTTAGGAGCACCTGGCTTTCCTGGGGGCCAAGAGCACGGTCAGCAGAACGTGTGCTGTATCGGTCTGCTTAGGCTGCTGGGACAATGCCACAGACCGGGGGACTTCAACAGGAAGTTATATTCTCACAGCTGTGGAAGCCGGACACCCAAGGTCAAGGTGCTGGCAGGGCCAGTTTCCTCCGAGGCCTCCCTCCTCGGCTTATAGGTGGCCTCTTGCTGCCTCTTCACACAGCCTTTCCTCTCAATGTCAACCCTTGGTGTCTCTGTCCAAATTTCCTTCTCTTACTAGGATACCAGTGAGATCAGCGCTATCCCACGTAACCTCACCTTAACTTAATCCCCTCCCGAGGTCCTGTCTCCAGCTAGTTGCATTCTGAGGTTCCGGATGTGAGAACTTCAACGTATAAACTTTGAAAGGACATAATTCAGCTAATAACATGTGCCTCCTGTCACCACACTTTTAATTTTTTTTTTTAGGTAAAAGGGCTATAAAAGTAACCAAAGCAGACAAAAATTCAAATTCCCTGCCTTTGTTGGCTTTACACGGGTCAAGGACGGGAGAAGGGGAGCTAGACCATTAGTGAACATGACTATTTAGTAGGTTTGGTGATGAATGTTATGGAATAAAATTAAGCAGGTGCCAGAAGGTGGGAAAGAGTTGCTATTTTAAATCAGGTGGTCAGGCAAGACATCACTGATAAAGGGGCATCTGAGCAGGGAACGGAGTGCATCGATGAACACAGATTCCGAAATCTTCAACAAAATATGAGCGAGCTGAATTCAGCAGTACAGTAAAAGAATTATATGCACCATTACCGTGTGGGATTTACCCTTGGGATGCAAAGATGGTTCAATATGTTGAGTCAGTCAGTGTGATACACCACATTAACAGAACAAAGAATAAAAATCATGCGATCATCTCAACAAATGCAGAAAAAGCATTTAATGAATTTAATGTCTCTTCGTGATTAAAAAAAAACTCAACAAATTAGGCATCGAAGGAATTTATTTCAAAACAATAAAGGTCATATATGAAAAGCCCACAGCTAGTCATACTCAATAGTGTAACCAGAAAGCTTTTCCTGTAAGATCAGGAATAAGACAAAGATGCCCACTCTTGTCATTTGTATTCAACGTAGTCCTGGAAGTCCCAGCCAGAGCCAAAGGGCAAGAAAAAGAAATAGAAGACATCCAAATCAGAAAGGAAGAAGTAAAATTATCTATTTGCAAATGGCATGATCTCATATGTAGAAAATGCTAAAGACTCCATAGAAAACTGTTAGAACGAATAAATCCAATAAAGTTGCAGGATACAAAATCAACATGTGAAAATCAGTTGCATTTCTATATTCTAACAACAAACTATCCAAAAAGAAAATCAAGAAAACAATCCCATTCAGAATAACATCAAAAAGAATAAACTTAGCCAAAGAGGTGGAAGACTTGTGTATCGAAAACTATAAAATACTGATGAAAGAAAGTTTAAAAGATACAAATAAATGAAAAGGCATCTTGTGTTAATGGATTGGAGGAATTAATCTTGTTAAAATGTTCATACTGCCCAAAAAGTGATCTACATATTCAATGCAACACCTATCAAAATCCCGAAGGCATTTTTTTTCAGGAATGGAAAAAAACAATCATAAGGATCATGTGGAATCACAGAAGATCCTAAATAGACAAAGCAATCCCGAGAAGAGAAGCTGGAGGCATCACGTTTCCTGATTTCACAATATATTACAAAGCTACCGTAATCGAAACAGTACGATACTGACAAAAACTGACATATACACCAATAGGATGGAATAGAGCTCAGGAATAAATGTACGCGTATATGTAGTCAGCTGATGTTTGACAAGATACCAGGAAAACAGAACGGGAAAAGGACAGTCTTCAAAGATGGTGTGGGAAGAACTGGATATCCAAACGCAAAAGAATAAAACTCTGTGTGTGTGTGCGTGTGTGTGTGTGTGTGTGTTTTAAAGAAGCTATGGGACAAAAAAAAAAGTCACAGAACTACATTTGCTGCATGTATTCATGGAACTTTTACCAATTTCTAGTTCTTCAATATAATGAAATCCTATACTAAAAAAAAAAATCTGCTTACTCACAATTATGTCTTGACTAGCTGAGCATTTATCATTTTAAAACAAAACAGTATTGCAGAAATAATTGCAGCGTGTTTGGCATCAGCAGAGATGGGCGGACTTCAGCGTAACTCTTTAAGACGTTTGAGAACAAAATATCCAGCCATGCCATTTTTCTCGTTTCAGCATTGAAAGGCCACAGCGCGATAAACACCCCGTATCGATTGGGGGAAACAAAACCGAAGTGGTGATAGGGTGACTGTGTGACACCTGGGCGAAGAGCATTCCAGGTAGTGGGGACAGCAGGTGCAAAGGCCCCAAGGCGGGAGCACACCTGGAATGTTCCAGGAGCAGCAGAGTCCACTGAGGCTAGAGAGTGGCTTGAGGAGGGGAAATGTGCTGAGGGATGAGGTCAGAGGGCAGTGGGGACAGGTTAGTGGGTGGCAGCAGCCAGGCCGCCTGGGCTCCCGTGGGTCTTTAGTTGGCATGAGATGGGAAGCCACGGCACCTGAGCAGAG
>NW_011888832.1:3265087-3289223 GCF_000151845.1 Pteropus vampyrus
GTGCTGAGGGATGAGGTCAGAGGGCAGTGGGGACAGGTTAGTGGGTGGCAGCAGCCAGGCCGCCTGGGCTCCCGTGGGTCTTTAGTTGGCATGAGATGGGAAGCCACGGCACCTGAGCAGAGCGTGACATGGCCTGACCTGGGGCTCGGTGTGCTCCCTTGTCGTGTGGAGGACAGACTGGGAGGAGGCGGGGAAAGCTGGAGCCCAGCGAGGAGGGTGGTGCTGTCATCCAGGGGAGAGGTCAGAGGTCGTGGTGGCTGGGACCAGGTCGTGGCAGTGGAGGTATCTAAATGATGCGAGATTGTCTGATTTGCAGCATATTCTCTGCTCCCCTTCCTCTCTGTGTGTGACTTTGCATTTTATTGCCGAGTGTCATTTCTGGTCAGGAAGCAATAGTGACACACCCTCTAATCAGCTTGAGTTTCCTGTCGAGTGGCCTCTGGCACCAGTGGCTGCATTAAGTGACTGGCTATTCCAGAAAGGAAGAGAAGGGTGAGGCGGTGGTATGCGGGGCACCTCACTGCCCCCCACGCGGTGTGGTTTAAGGTAGGAAGACCCCAGTAAACCCAGTATAGTTGTGAGGATGTGGCTGGATAGGGTTGTGACTTTTCTCCTAAACCCTCTTGGTAATTGGATTTCCGCAGCTGACCCCAGAGAGCTTGTCACCTGGCTTAGTCCGCTTTCTGACAGGTGTGTGCTGATGCCCCCAGACCAGTGCAACCAGAGCAACTGGGACTTGGTCAATGCTTAAAATACATGTTTGTCCTGAGACACTGGGTCACAGGACCCTCGGGTGATGAGCTAACTCTTGAGTGACTTGTGTCACCAGGAGTGTGGTACCTCCCCCGTGACACCTCCGCCCCCACATCTCGACCTGAGCATAAGCTTGGCTCAGAGACGCCTAGCTGTCGACCTGTCTTTCCTGGGCATGTTTGGGGCTAGCCCGACGCCTGGGCGATGTCGCAGCCTTCCTACGTGGCGTGAGTGCGGCGCCTTTTGGAGGAGGTGCAGCCATTGCCTTCGCACCCCCAGCCCTCAGCCTCTCCTGATCCCTCTGGCCCCTCAGTCCCCCGGCCACCTCCTACAGGGACAGAGCCCTCCCCGCGTCCGGGCCAGGGCCGGAGGCCCCGGCTGGAGCTTCGTCCCTTTCGGGCTCTGAGCCTAGTGTGCGCGGAGGGGCTCCGTGGGCATCGCTCATTTCCGTTTTGGGGGAACGAAGACTGCGAGTCCCGGTTTCCACGGAGGAATGCAGTCGTGGAGGGAAAGTCAAGTGCGGCTCCAGCGCGCGGCTCTGGGGCGAAAGGCGTGACCTTTCCTAGTGGGGCGGCCCCGAGGGGGGCGCTGAGGCGGCGCTCGCAGCCCGCTGAGGGCGCCATAGGTGGAGGGCCAGCAGAGCGCCCCTCGGCGCCATCCTGCGGCTCCGTGCACCCCAGCCCGGATGGGGTGCACCCGAGCCCCTGATAGGGTGCTGCCGCGCCCGAGGCTGGGGAGTACTCTGTCCGACGGAAATCTAAAACCCCTAGGAGTGGATGCTTTCAGGGGAGCAAATGTAGATCAGGCTTGGTGTTCAGGGCACGCGCGTGTTTACAGTGCGGACAGTCGGTCCCGCACGAGAATCACGCTGGGTAAATCCGGCGCCGGCCGCGTGCGTTCCCCGCGCCGCGCAGCAGAGGGCGCGCACCCCACGCGCCCCCGCGTCCTCCAGACCCGCCCAGCGCCTCCCCGGCCTTCCGCAGAGCGGCCCGGGGCTGCCTTTTATTGTCAATTGGAAGAGGAGAGCCAAACACAGGCCGTGCGGAGAAACTGCTGTCCGTTTCCAGGGAAGACACGACCATTCGTAGGAACTCATTAGGAGATACAGTAAGGGTCTCTGCTGTCACCTTCGCGTGGTCACATTCCCGAAGGAAGCAACAGTGCACCTGGCCTTAATACTCCTGCAGTTTATAAAAGTCTTTATTTTCACTTCTCCACACATTAAGGAATGTTTGGTACCTTGTCACGTCAGAGAGAAAAAGTGAATGTTCTTAAAAGGGACAGTGCACCTGAGGCCCAGGCGTGGCTGCAGGTGGGATGCGGCGGAGGCTTCCGCGTGAAATGCGTGAAATGCGTAATCCCCCTCCCTGAGATTCCGCTGCTTCTTACTAGTGTGGCAACCGCAGCTCGCCACCTAGTGTCCCCTGAACCCTGTTCAGTTTTTTTCAACTGGATTCAGCTCGACTAGCATTTCAGCCAGAGGCCGTGAGAGCAAGTCCACTTGATGGACTCATTGATAGTTGTGAGAAGGTCACAGTAAGTCAGCCTGTAGAGAGGGAAGTAGGACTAGACAAATGACTCAACCGAAGACTTCAGAATTTACCAGTATTTACAATACCGGAATTAGCACAGATCATATTTGTTTTCAGTTGTTCACGAGTGATCATTGGGAGGCAGTTCTACTAAATCAGTAGTTCGGGGGCGGGGGCGGTCACAATACGCTCCTCGCCCAGGAAGCACTTCCGCCAGCAATGCCCAGTCTCACCAGCGCTTCAGACCTCACAGTTTATGAGAAGTACAAGGATAGAGGGTCAAGGTGACCGACATCCGGGTCTGTTCAGACAGTCCGTGTTGGGAGGGGATACAGAGGGGGAAGTGGGAAGACTTCTAGAATAAAGAGATCAAAGAGACATAACCCAATGCAATGAATGAATCTTGATTGGATCCTGGCTTATGAAAATAATAACCATAAAAGCTTTTTTATGCTAGGTGACAACCAGGGCAATTTAAATAGGTGTGGGTATGCAACGAGGCTAGGAATGTAGAGAATTTTCTCAAGTGTGATTGTGGCACTGCAGTTCTGCAGGGGACTGTCCTTGCCCTTAGATACACGATGACGTATTTAGGAGTGAAGGTCATGATGACTGCAACTTATTTTTAAATGATTCAAGAGGAAAAGGCAAAACCATTACCCATTGTCGAACCTCGGTGGTGAGTACGAGGATGGCCGTTGTACTTCTCTTTTCTGTATGACTGAAATTTTCATCATTGAAAGCTGGAATGAATGATGGTGACTGTCATTCGCTTCGGGTGGCGGATTCTCAAAAGCGCTGAGATGCCTTGTCTTTCACGAATGACTGTTTACCTGTTGTAAGAAAGGAAGGTGTCTACGTCTGGAACAGTGCCCACAGCCCTGAATTCAGAGCCCCGAATTCTTTATCAATGGATGCACATTGCTTTCTCTCTCTTTGGTTTCTTTTTTCTGAATCTGCCACCCTAGCTAGAAGTGACCTTCAGCCTTTATCTTCTTTCCAAATGCTTTGAAACCACAGAGGGAGGTGGTTTTGCAAAGATAACACCAGTCGAAGAGAAGATTGCTCTTGTGGCTGGTGGCACAGTCAGCAGCATGCTAAGAGAATGGGCTGTTATTTGCAGTGTCATGCCACATTCAAAATGCTGTTTGATTATAAAAGGAAATTGATTCCCTTCCAGCCCTCTCTGAGCGGCTATGCGGTGTATTGGTAGCTTTTCCTTAAGGCATAAATATTCACAGTAGTCCATCAGCTACTCTGATTTAGATTTGAAATGCTGTATTCTGTAAAATTCATCCCTTCACCTATCTAATCATCTGTTCATCCACTAATTTACTCAAGGGCGGGAGTTATAGTGAACAGAGAAGGGAGGAAAATGTGGTGAAGCCAAAAAGTGAAAGCACACTTGTGATGCTATTAGCAAGAATTATGATGATCAACGAGGATGAAGAAAGCCACTCATATCCTCTATAGCAGTGTTTCTCAAACTTCAGTCATGGTCAGGAATTCCTGTTATCTGTCATCTATGAGGATTATTATTAACTAGGATTCAAGATCCTCCCTTAAATCCATTCACTTAAAAAAAAAAAAAAAAACAACTTAAATGCCTACCGTGGTCTCATCCTAAACATTATTATCCATAAAATCATGGTTTCGATGTTATTTTTTTCTGATGTATAAATGTGTAGCTCTATAATCATCTCATGTATCTCGAACAGTATGTGACACAAGTACCACACTATATAGGAATCTTCCTTTCAGAGAAGAGTTTAGGGGCAAATGGATTTAACTTAAAATATTGGCTCCTGTGTATGCACGTCTGAAATATATACACATTTCAATTCACCATCATTTTGCCTGTTAAGGCTTCCCTTAAGTCAGCGATCTGCTTTGTACAATTAACTTCCCACAAACTGAAAGAATGGATTCAGCGACTATTTCGCTGATTAGAATAGGAGCAGGAGTCCTGAATACGCACATCTGTTAAGTCCTGATGCAAGAAGAATTCATCTTTTGACACAGATATCAGATATGCTCCAAAAATTTAGAATAATGAATGTAATATGAAATGACTGAAAATGTTAGGGTTTTTTCCCCCCTCAGTACTTTATATTTTAGTCTGAAATGGTACTTCAAGGCTGCCTCATTGCCCTTTGACTAAAGCATCCTCACCTTCAATAATGAGTTGGGGGCAGGCGTTTGGTAGGTAGGTGTTTTAAATATAATCTAGTTGCTTCTGTCCTTCATTGGTCAAATACTCATCACACACTCACTATAACCAGGCATCGGACTGGGTGCTGCGAAGACCATAAAGCGCAAAACAGATGTGGTTGCTGCCTCACGGAGCGTGTAGCGTGGGAGAAAGACACTAATAAGTCATCTCCCAAATAAATAATGGCCCCGAGGGAGTGGTGTTTGGGCTAAGATCTGCGTGAGTGGGGAGAAAAGGATGTTCCAGGCAAAGGGTACCTCCAGTGCAAAGGCCCTCCTCGCAGGGCAGGGCGAGAGAGCATCACTCCTCCAAGGAGTTCTGAGAGGGTGAGCAGCTGGAGATGGGACAAGTGGGGCTACACGGGTGTTGGCCATGCCATGCTGGGCCCACAGCCACCGTAAGGAATTTAGTCTTTGCTCTAAGAGTGATGGGGAACCATTAAAGGGTTGGACTCAAGAAAAATCAAGGCTCTGTCAGCAATGAAGAGGTAAATAAATGGGTATCAGGTTACATCAGCCAAAATATTTATAGAAACACCCCAAACATTACTTATCCAAAACAGAACTATTTCACCATTTTCCACTCTCCCATAAACAGTATGGTTTTCTGTTTCTCATCTCAGTGAATGGCCTCACCATTCATCCAGTAGCTCAGGCCACTCATCTAGCTGTCGTCCATGATACCCACCTCATCTTTACCCCCCTACCCCTACATCTAACCCATGGCCAAGTCCTGTCCATTCCACTTCTTAACTTTCTCTAAAAGTCATTCACTTCTCCATCTCCACCATCGAATCCGTGTGGAGTTGGTTCCTTTCTGTCCTACTCCTGCGGCTCTGCAATCTGTTCTCCATACAAAATGGCCTTTTCCAAATACAGATCTCATATAGCACACCTCTGCCTAAAGTCTGGGGATTCAGGGTCAATCTCGATTGGCTTGAGCCAGTCATGGCGGACTTATTCCATTTGCCCTGGGTTGGTTTAGTTGTGGGCAGAGAGACCCAGTAGCTCATTTCAGGTCACTGAAACGTGGTGAGCTTCTGGGAAAGCTATTCTTGTTCTTCGAAAAAGATCATTGAAAGCAAAGGATCCTTTTTCTGCTAGACTGTGTCACATCTGGTCGTGCCCTGGAGCAGCCATCTTGCTACCGGCATGAAAATGTAATTCGAGGGGCTGTAAAGAAAGCAGTGCCTGAAGCCGGGAGCCGGCCCTGCCGTGGGAGATAAGTTCCCTTGCCAAGAAAGGCAGTTTAAATTGGTTTCCTGGTACGTACAGCCGTAAGGATTCTAACCTACGTATGTCTGGGGCATCAATGCCAAGTGAGCAGTTGGGTACACGCCATTTGAGGCTCAGTGGCAGTGGTCTGACCTGGAGAAATAGGAGTCCGCAGTGAAGCTTGGAGAAGGGGTGAGATGCAGAAGGTGAGATCAGAAACAAGTCTGGGAGAGGATGATAAGCTTGCAAACACGGTTGTGAGGGATTGGCCCAGAGAGGTGCCCAGGACCACCTGTGGCCAGAAGAAAGGATTTCCCCGCTTATCCTTTTTTACTCATCGAGCCTGATATTAAGGGCATTACAACATTCCGACGTGTATTCAAATTGGACAAAAAGAACTGGCTTAAGAGTGTTTCCAGCTGTGGAAGGAAGTTGGACTTTAGAACCAGCTCTTGGGATTAGCGCGAGCAGAATCTGGCCGCCTGCCATTTAACAAGGTCGTTTTACCAGAATTTCAAAGGCAGCCCCAAATTGAAGAAACAACCTGGTCAGAGGGCTATTTCTCATCTGAGTGTAAGATACTAAGTTAGGTTGGAGGGGGGTCTCCCAAGAGAAGGCACCATGGCAAGAGGAGGCTTGGAGGCGTGAAAGCCCAGGGCAGCAGCCGCAGAATCGGTGTGGGGGCAGACGTGGGAATGGGAACGTGGGAACGGGGCCAGCACGGGGTGTGCCTTGTAAGTCGGGCTGAGTTTAGACTTCACTCAGTGTGACATGGCTCCCGTGGCAGGCTTCTTCTGAGCAGTGCTGGCGTTGGTAAAGGTGTTCCAGGTCAGTGTGAGGGCTTGCGAGGTGAAAATGAAAGTTAAGAATCGGGACCAGGCGCTGTGGTGCCGTGGAAGAGGTTCTCAAGGTTCAGGGCGCACCAGAATCACCAGGGAAACTTGTGACCAATGTAAATTCCAGGCGCTCGCCCCACCCCCGCCGCCCCGAATCGGGTTCCATAGGTTGGGTCCGATGGTCCGACACGTACATTTTTCCAAAGCTCCTCTGGCAGCGCTACCGCCAAGGGATGACTTAAGAGTTTTGTCCCCATCATCAGTACCCATCAGCTCCTCTACTCTTTGACACAGAAAACGCGTGTTTCTCAACATTACGTAAAGCGTTCTTCCCGGTCCTCCCAACCTGACAGACCGTCTCATGCCCGGCCGCCCACCGCGGTGGTCCCAACGTGCCGGCCTCAGGACAAGCGGGAACCCCGGGGACAGTAAAACATAGGAGGCGGACCCCAAGGTGGTCACAGCGTGGCCGGCCGGCCGGCCGCCCCCTAAGTCTCTAGTGGGGACCCTAGGCCTGCCCCGGCCCCGGCCCCGGCCCCGCCCTGGCTAGGAAAACCCGCAGTCACAGCCTCCCTGAATGGCTGCGTCGGCCACGCACAAACCTGTGGGCGGACCTCTAAGGTGACTGGCAGACGCGGTGGCCAATTACGTACAGGCGCTAGCCTGTAGCCTCCTCATCCATCGCAGCTATTTTTCGTAACTGACAGTTCGCTCAGGCGCTGTTACGTAAGGGGCGGGTCAAGTGCCGCCCCACCCGAGTGCAGTACATTTGATTGGCAGGACGGAGTGCTGTCGTCCCAAAGCCCCCGGAAGAATGCCCTTGACGGACAGGTGTGCGAGCCACTTGCTGCCAGGAGGCTGGGCGGAAGCGACTGGGCCGGGCGTGGGGCGGGGGGTGGAGCCCGAGGCGAGAGTAGGGCGGGGCCGGGAGCAGGCAGGGGCTGGGCTGGCGCGGCGGCCAGAGATGCTGTCGGGCCGCGACGGCGCTCAGCGGACGGGAGCCCTGCGTTGAAGGCACCAAGAGAAGGTGAACTGCCAGGCCGACTGGTAGGTACGCAAGGACCGTGGAGTCCTTAAGCTCGGGCCGCCAGCGTCCTCGGCCCCGGTATTCGTTTGCCTGCTGGACGCTCTGGACTCCGCAGCTACGACGGCGGCCGCACTGGGACACGGAGGTCGGGCTGGGCACCTGTTCGCGTTTGCAGGCACCTGCTGTGCCGGCCGCCGAGGGGCTCGGGGCGGGCGCTGGAGGCTGTCTGGGAGCTGGCCAGGCTGGCCGAAAGGAGGCTGGCCCGGCCAGCTTGCCCCGTCCAGGTCCCGCCCTCTTTGGCCAACTAAGCGCCCGGCTCCGTCCCCGAGCCCCAGCTGAGGGGCGGGGGTGGTCCTTGAGCCCCGGAGGCCCTCAGCCCGCTCCGAGGGGCTTGCTTGTCGGGCTGGCCTCTAGCTAGCCGTAAGGCCGGGACATGGCCCCTGCCTTGCATCACCTCGAGACAGGTTTGTCCAGATTCTCAGCGTGCGCAGAGATGGGTTTCCGCCGCGGGCGAAGGTGCCGGTCCTGGCTGTCCCTAGTGAGCTGGGGCCAGGACCGAGGTGGTTTGCGTCTTTTCTTTGGGCCCTGCTCCATCGCCTCTTAATGTGGAATTTAAGGCTGTTCAGGGACTATGGCACATAGTAGGAAAGCGGGGGTCGTCTCCAGTTGTGGCTCATGCCCTGTACGGATCATTCATACGGATCTAAGCCCTGACTTCTCAGCCGTATGACATGAAGACAGTCAAACGTGTTGTCTGTAGGGCCTCACCATAAATTCTAAAATTGCTTTCTAATGACTAGGATGCATTCTTCCTTCCATCTGTGTCTCTCCTGTTGGAAAATGCTACACTGTGTCTGGGTAGACATCTAATGGTGGTGTTATTCCCAAAAAGCATGTTTAATTTCTCCAGGTGATGCTGCTGGAACCATAGGCAGCAGTAGACAGTGCCTCCTGCCAAAGGTAGTAGGACCTGGGGGCAGGTTTTATTTGATTCTTAAAGGCAAAGTTACAGAATCATTAGCTGTTAGACTTAGAGAGGACCTTACAGGTGACTTAATCCACTCCAGTAAATTTACATGGTGGCGAGCACTGTGTCCCAAGAGGAGGGGGCCCCCTGTTAACCAGGTGTGTCCCGGATGCCAGTGGGGTGCTGCACATTTCTGTGGATCTGGAAACCAGTGTTGTCATTCGGGCCCAACAGGAATATGCCTCCATGCATTTCTGATGTAGCACCCATTTCCACGCTTCGTAGTCACCTTTAAAAGCAGATTTGCAGGGAGCTCTCAGTGATAAATTGCTGTTTATTGGATGTAAGTCAACAGGTTTGTGGAAGAACCAGGATCCTCGTTGCTTTGATTTAATTACCAGGTGGCAGTATGTCTTGGAAAGCAAAACAGCAGTAATTGGCACTGGTGGAGTGTGGGTGATCTCATGCCCACCTGTGGGTGTCATAGGCTTGCCAGGAAACACATTTTTGCTGATTAGGGACATGTGGTACATGATCCCCTAATGATTTGCTTATGAATTGAGTAAAACGTTGCTAAGTTTTGACCCTTTTCACCTTCAGCCTTCTGCTTGGTGCAGATAGGAATTCAAAGGAGGCGCATGCTCTGAAGGGACCCAGGTGGGGAACAGGAACCGCTAGGCAGAGTTGTCCTGCTCCTACTCCTGGGCTCTCATGGTTTAACTTTGCCTCTCTTCCTTTGTATTTTTAGTAAATGACCCACTGACTTTGTGACCTTTGAGACATGCTTTTTTATCCACTGCTTAAAGCTTTAGTGGAAGATTTGTGTTTGTGAAATGTCTTGTTTGCACTTCTCTGTTGCATTTGTATGTACTGCTTGGCAAATCCTTAAATGCTTAATTCTGCAGTTTCCATACTTGGAGCAGTTGGAAAAGGTCATACTGGGGGATAGTCCCGACTGGACCCTGTTATCCCTCTCTGTCTTATATGCTCTCTCCCTCCCACATGTTTTTCCTTATTTCTTTGGCTACTATTTTCACTGGAGAGAATCATTTTGTACTTAAGACAACTCCTTTAAGAAACACTTAAATCAGCCTCCTTGGAGCTTCAATTCCTCATAACCCTGCGAACACTGAGGCTTTTTTACGTGAGTACAGTGCATTCTGAACCTGGCTGTCCCAATAGTCAAATGCCTAGATAGCATGCTAGTAGCGACTATTATTGTCCATATCTTCTGCATATCTGGCACCAAAGCTGAACTGTGTCCACTAAACACGCTGAGTCCTGGCGAGCACTTGGCACTTAAAGGTGGAAAGAACTGGGAGTCAGAAGATTTTGGGGGGTACTTGAAAGGTACTATTTCTGAAAACTTTTTTCCCCTACGTTTTTGTAACTACATAATATTATATTGTATTTTTATTTAGAGTGTTGTATTTAGTTCTTAATTATTTTTCAAGTCTTAACTTTTGGTATTGGTATGTCTCTGTTTTCCCATTTCATTTTAAGGTAACGTGAATTCCGAAGACGGAGAGTTTAATGTCACAGACTTCTAAATTTCTTTGTGTGGAGTACACGTTATGAACCCTTTCTGGAGCATGTCTACAAGCTCTGTACGCAAAGTAGGTACTGTTGATAAATTTAGTGAGGAAACCACTTGCATCAGAATAGAGGCCAAAATAATTTATACTGAGGTTGCCTGTAATCTTAACAAGATTACCTGGTTTTTCTAGTTCAGGTTTTACTTTTGAGAAATAATTATTTTGTTAATTAATGTCAGGTTTTGAGACGGAGATCGCATCTCGAATAGAAACCATCTGGTCATCACAATTCTAAGATTATTTTGACAGGTTTTATTTACACATGATGAAATTTGTGACATATATGTAATAGTTTTCTTTTAAACGGCAAGATTTTATAGTTAGAAAAGGCTTGGGAAGAGTCAGTCCAGTGTGGTCAAGTCTCGAAGTTACTGGTTTAATTTTTCTAAATTATCTGTTTTTAATTGCAAAAATAATACATTTTAGGAAAGCTGAAAATAGGCAGACAAAGAAAGACTATAACCCATAATTCCACCTCTATGAGAGCACCTCTGATAATTTTTTTTTTTCTATGCACATGATACACATTTTTAATACAGCTAATTAAACAGCCTTTGCTGTGTTGGAGCCAAGCAAGTACCTATGAGATGGCAATTGAGTCTCTGACTCATTTAGACTTTGTCTCTACTATGGGTGACAGTTTATGCTGGTGATAGTCCAGATGTGGAAACGTATCCATTAGGGACAAGATCAAAATCAGACACATTGCAAGTAAGACAACAGCCTCATTCTTTGCTTCTAACCCAGGTGCTAACATCAGGGGATGACTAACCCCAGTCACCTGTTATTTTGAGCTGCTGAGCACCTGACCTTGTATAGCATCTAAGTGCTCAGGGACTTTTCTGATCTTTTACAGTTGTCTCATTGTTTAGTGACCCCTCGCCCTCTTTTGGGGGCCACTAAAACACTTTCTTTGTTTCACTTAAATCTTTTAAATATTGGCTTTGTTTTTATAGGCTGCAGCCAAAAAAAGAGGTTTCTAATGTTTTTCTAGTGGTCCACCTGCTCAAAGGACTTTCGCGTCGTCTAGAGCATGGTGCTAGCATGTCCTTGTAAAAGAGTAACTGTAGCTTTTAGGTCGAGGGCTAAATACATCACGTGTACTCTCGTGATTTAAGAATCATCTTAACAAGACTCACAAATATAGTGGACAATCTGGTGATGGACAGGGAGGGGAGGGGAGTTGGGAGGCTGGGAGAATGGGGTAACAGGTTAAAGAAGTACAAATTAGTACTTGATGGTCACGGGGATGGGGAGCACGGCATAGGGAATGCAGTTAGCATTAATATATTGGCTGGGTGGAAAACCAGATGAGAAAAGGAGCAATGAGGGGGATTGTTTTATAAACTATATAAATGTCTAACCAATGTGCTGTATACTTGAAACTAATTAAAAAAAAAAAAACCTCGAGAGAAAAAAAGAATCATCCTAACAGATGTTCTCACTGCTTCGTCTTGAATAGCGATCCGATGGAGAAGAGAAGACATTAACAGGGGACGGGAACACCAGTCCTCCACGCACTGCCCCCAAGAAGCAGCTGCCCTCTATCCCCAAAAATGCCTTGCCCATCACGAAGCCTACGTCTCCTGCCCCGGCAGCACAGTCAACAAACGGCACTCATGCTTCTTACGGGCCCTTCTACCTGGAGTACTCTCTTCTCGCAGAATTGTAAGTTCTTAACAAAACTGTTTGGTTACATTTTGAATGACTCTTGAAGATAAAGAATGACATGTATTCCCATGGACTGGGCTCAGTCAATGGCAGCTATTTAATCCTCAAGCTCAAACCCATACCCCGTCAATATCAACCTCAGTGTTCATAGAACGGTAGAGGCAACGGCTGGCAATGTAATCTTTCTTAACCAAGGCCTAGGTAGTGTTATATAAGTATCCTCTCCTAAGTGTAATTCTTACTCAGAGCCTGGGTCAATAAGATTTAAAGACAAATCTGTCCTTTAATTTCACGTCTATTTTGGAGACTAAGCACCTATGGTAGGTCAGGAACCTCATCACTTAATTTTGCTTTGCTTTAATATGAAGTGAGGAATTCACCTCCCGAAGAGGCCATTGTGGAAGGACAGTGGGAGGGTGGCTCTGTCATAGGTACTGGGTGGCAGTCCCAGCAGGGGGCTTTGTGCTCCATTCTGGTGATCACCTTGTAAGAGGCATCCTGACAGACTGGGGAGGTGGTCCCAGTAGGAAAAGCCAGACCTTGGGCGTCAACAGTCAAAGGAACTGGAACTGCTGACTTGGAGAAAACCTAGGAAGTACTTGTCTTTGTATTTGTATTTGAAGGTCCGTCTTTAGAAAAGGGATTTGACTTAATCTCTGTGACCCCCAGAGGCAGAATTAGGCAATTACAGGGATGTTACAAAGAGTTGGGCTCCATGTAATGAGAACTTGACTAGTCATGAAGTGAAAACTTGGAGTGAGGCTGCACGTGTCATCGCACGAGCAGGTGGGCACTTCTGCAGAGTGCCTGGCGCATCTTCGGGGCTCAGACAGTGAATGAGTGCAGATGGCATTTGATTTAGTAACTGGTTACCAGGGCAGGAAGTTCACAGAATTCTTAATTTCAGTTACTTCAAAATTCCTTTGTATGTGGAGTCATTTTAAAAGCACCCTTGAGCCCTCCCTCACTGTCCGAACGTTGTGAGGCCACAGGGTCTGCACCCCCCATGTAAAGGGCCGAGAGCGAACAGCAGCAGTGGTCCCGTTAGCTTTATAATGGAGGCCTGTGTTTGAGGCTGGGCAGTGACTTGGACAGGCTTCTATTGTGGCGTTAAATCTGCTGTCTGTATTAGAACACAAAACTGCCTTTTTGGCAAACTTCACTTTAGATACTTCTGCCAACCATGATGCCGTTGACATGCTCAATTTTAGTGACTTAAAAAATGGAATAACTGCTTTAAAATGATTAAAAGTAAGTGCGATGGCAAGTCAGTAATAAAGACTATCAACTAAGGTCCAATAAGCTATTTAGTAATTAAAATTCAGGACTGGCATGGTGATGTGTTTTAAGGCCTTAGATCAACACTGCTTTGTTCAGCGTCTGCTCACAGCCTTACTTATTTAGGCTCACAGCTCAGAAATGGCAGCATGGTAGTCAGTGGGTGACTAGGTCCCAGAACAGCCAGTAGAGCCCTCGTGCCAGTGGCTTGTTGTCTCCCATGGGTCAGCACCCATCATTTCTCACACTCGGGCCCAGCGCCCAGGTGCCTGAGCTGTGCGGCAAACTCAGGAGCAGAGTGTGTGTCCGCGCCTCACGCTGGGCCCACCTTCACCAGGAGCACGCGGATAGATCTGAGCGTGGCCCCGTGCCACACAGACTGCTGTTCAAACCTTAAGTGACACCTAAGTGCAGGCCAGTCCCTGGTTATCTAAAATAGTGTTTAAAAATCGGTTTTGAATGTGTGGGTAGGCTCTATTGTCCACAGTCACAAAAGCAATAATTTTATAAATACTCTCATTTACCTCAAATTAATGTCCAGAACTTAAATCACTTTGCATTGTTTAGAATTACCTCCAGGGTGATTTCTAAGATGACGTTTTGGGGAAGCTGCTTTCTAGGAGGAAAACTGGATATTTTGTGTATCCCCATTTAGCTTTAATTTTTAACTTGGGCCTTTTTGTTGGCTCATGTGTTTCTCTGAGCTCATGTCACGAAGCCAGTGAACGGGCAGCAGTCAAGGCCAGGCGAGAGGTTGTGATGACTCGGCCTGTGTGGTTAGGGCACAGCTGGCCCTTGAGGGAGACTGCTTCTTCTCAGAAAATGACTGTGGGGTGGTTCGATCTGTATGTGTCATGTACATCCATCTAATTTCATTATTCTGCTGCTTCTGTCTCAGTACCTTAGTGGTGAAGCAGAAGTTGCCAGGCGTCTATGTGCAGCCATCTTACCGCTCTGCATTAAGTAAGAAGGATTCACTCCTTGTATAACATATTTGTAGCATATCTGCTTCCTCCGACACGGACATAGGCCTTAACTATTTTTATTTTTTTCCTGTAGTGTGGTTTGGAGTAATATTCATACGGCATGGACTTTATCAAGATGGTGTGTTCAAGTTTACAGTTTACATCCCTGATAACTACCCAGATGGTGATTGTCCAGTAAGTAGGGGACAGTCTGGCTTCATTTGTGGGTCAGTGAGGAGGGCTAAAAGGGCGTTGAGGATTTCTTGTTTCTTTTCCTGACTGAATGCTTTTATGATTTCAGTTCCTCAAAATGTCTGTCCACTCAGTAGTCTTTTGAGGGCCTTTTTGTGCTTCGTTGCATCCTTTGCTGTGTCAGCCTCTGCCGTTAGCTTTACTGTTTCTCTGCCCAGGGTGTGCGGTGAGGCTGGAGGCTGTCCCACTGCACTTAGTACGTGACTGACTGACTGACTGGCGGTCATTGTGCTGTAGTGGAGAAGAGGGACTCCCCCTCCCCACTTGGCTGCAAAATCTAATTTTATAAAAAAGTGGTGAGCGTAAAGTATCCCTTTTGAGGCAGCCCTGTGACAGCCCGACCGCCTCGTCCCGAAGCGCTTTTCTACGGCTGTCTGTGTGGGCCTGAGGAACTCCGCCGCTTCCGTACAAAGGTGTGTCTCTGTTCTGATTCAGCGCCTGGTGTTTGACATCCCTGTCTTCCACCCGCTGGTGGACCCCACCTCCGGTGAACTGGACGTGAAGAGAGCGTTTGCAAAATGGAGGTTAGTGAAGAAGTGCCTCCTGTAGGGACGTAAGTCAGCAAGAGGGAGCCTCGGTGGTCACGCTGTGTTTCCCTCCAGGCGGAACCACAACCACATCTGGCAGGTGCTGATGTACGCGCGGAGAGTGTTCTACAAGATTGACACGGCGAGCGCCCTGAACCCGGAGGCCGCAGTGCTGTATGTGCCTCTGTGTCGTTTAAGATAAATTCGAAATCACAGTGAAGCAGATTGCTGGTAACGTTTGATTTAATCTTTTAACACAGGTATGAAAAAGATGTTCAGCTTTTTAAAAGTAAAGTGGTTGACAGTGTTAAGGTGTGCGCTGCTCGCTTGTTTGACCAGCCTAAAATAGAAGACCCCTACGCCATTAGGTAAGTGGCCTTCTCTAGATAAACCGTACTTTGCCATCCCATGCATTCACTTTTCGAGTGGTCTTAAAATGGGGATTTTTGGGAGAGTGTGTAATCTGTTAGCCTACCATCTTTCTTGTTGTCATCTTGATTCCTGGTACCTCTTGGGCTCTTTCGTTAAAAAGTCTCACGTTGACTGGCACATTATGCCTGTAGCAGACTATTTAGTGACCTTGGTTTCCTAAAGAGCCTTGTAATGAGCACTTTCAAGTGTCAGGACTTTACAGTTGGCAGTTTCAGCTGGAGCCCCCTCTTGAACTGCCATGTCCATGTTGACATTCAGATTTGGTGAATGGCGTGAGCGTGAACGGTGTGAGTAGTGGGCTCCTTCAGCAATAAGAACTTGACCTTGGGGAGGGTGTCTGGAGGAGCACTGCGAACTGAAGAATCGGTGGCTCAGGCCTTCAGCAGCACTGCATGCTGGGGAGGTAGCGTGTCACACTGGTAAGGGGCTTGGGCTCTGCAGACAGACGCGGTTGGCTTCTGCACTTGCTGGCTTCAGTGACCCAGAGCCATTACTTGATTTTACTGTGCATCATTTTCTTCCTTTAAATAACGTTACTTCAGGGGTGGTTGCGAGGCTTAAATGAACTAAGCCGTGGAAAGTGCTCCATAAGGGATAGTTATTATCAAGTGAGAAAATAATTTAGAGTGCCTCTGAAACTTACATGCTGACAACTAATTAAAGAATACTCTCCAAAAGTATTGTTCCTTGTTAAGTTTTGTTATAGGAACTGGCTTAAGTACTTAAAAATGAATGTTGTACAGATTCAGTAAGTCAAAGCTTTCTCTTCCTTAAGCTTTTCTCCATGGAATCCTTCTGTACATGATGAAGCCAGAGAGAAGATGCTGACCCAGAAAGTAAGTACATAACCATTTTTGAAATAGTTAACTCGGTTTCCTTTTGAAATGTCTTCACTGTAGACTACTCATCATTTACAAATAACTGTCGGGGAAATGAGTTTGTACAGTGCTGGAATCTCATCAGTCATTTCTTTAATGTCTTTTTGATTGTGCCTAGAAGAAGCCTGAAGAACAGCACAATAAAAGTGTTCATGTTGCTGGCCTGTCATGGGTAAAGCCTGGCTCAGTACAGCCTTTCAGTAAAGAAGAGAAAACAGTAGCCACGTAAGAGCTGGTGAATCTGGTGCACCATGCACTTTGCTGCCGGACTCGGGCCTAGTTAAAGCTGACCAATGGCAAAGGACTGCCTGCAGAGTAAAACCGTGTGAACGATGACTGAGAACAGTGTTGTCCGTGTGTGCTTAGGTTCTAACAGCAAGGTTTGGAAACCTCTTTAAGTGATGCATTACTTCTGTCAGAAGTGTCTTTAGGGTGGTTATCTAGTTCAGTACTCCAGATTATTGGGGACCTTGAGGCTTACGTATTCTTCTGAATATAATGCTAAAGGTAAGTGGCATTCATTTAAACTAATAGAGTAGCCAGTTCAGCACTATCTAATGATTTTTAAATCAGTGGTTTCAGTTGTACATACGTTAGGAGATGGAGAGGAGCAGCAGAGAGAGCCGGTTCGTAGCGTATTAGCACTTTTTAAGGGGAAGGTCATTTGAACCTGTTTTCAGCCTACTGTCTTACCGATTTACAAACTGCTACCACTGAGGTGCATATTAGGTGAGAGAGGAAACCAGAACACCTGTTCGTAGTTTTTTTTAAAGCAAATTACTTACTGTATTTTTATGGCGGGGGGAGAGTGTTAAAACGGTTTCTAATGAAGTCAGATATTTAAGTGATGAATGACTAATGTGTTTTGTAGAGACAAAATAAACCAATAAATGATGGTTCTTTGTCATTTGTGCAGGAAACTACCCTTTTCTCAATATAACTGAACAGATTAATTTATAAATGCTTTATTGAAAAATACTTATTTTCATATAAAATTACAATAGCAGTAAATATCTTGAGAGGTTTTATAAATAATTTTGCAGAACACTATTCTAACTGAACAGTGTAAGTTCCATCTTTCTCTCAGCAATATGAAGTTACCTGGTAACTTTGTTTATACCGATTCAATTTACAATTGAATTTTCTCCCTAATAAGATTATTCATTCAACCTGAAAACTGCTGGAATAGTGATTAATAAAGGTATATATAGATAATTCAATAGCTGTTAAATAACCTTTTCTAATTTGTATAAATGGTACTATATACTAATAAAAACCTAAATTCTCATACCTATTTTTTTAACTGCCAGAAACACACCCAAAGGTATTTTAAAATGTATCACCTTAGTAGATACGTGTCTTTTGGATAACTACCTCCTAAAGAGGTCATAATTTTTCATATTAATTCCCTTACTTCAACTTGATTTTAAATCTTCACTTAGCCAGCTGATCCCTATTCACAAAAAAACTGGAAAATTTAAAACACATGCCCAGAAGGTGGCTACTGGGGGTTTTAACAGTTTAAAAAAGTACAAAAGCATCAAAGAAGATAATAAAGTTCACATTGTAGAAAGTGCCATCACAAATATACAGCAAAATCTGGGTTACAAAATCATGCTTTTTACAGCCCTAAAGTGCCACTTCTTATACAAGTTCACTCACACATTGCACACCAAACAATCAAGCACTGGTCACGCTGCACCACACCTAACGGGAAGAGGGGAGAATTACACAAAGGGAATGGGGGGCTCAGACTAATAAGCTAGGACATCTGAATCTGGGCTCTCTCCCTTGTTCTATTTCAGGAGTGCAGAAATCTCACACTCCTACCAAGTGTTTTAGGACAAAAACACAAGTTTTTGCTTTGCTTTTCACAAGGGCCAGAGCTGACCACAAAACAGGTAGTACTGAATTGAAACACAATTCCTCTTCGGGAGCATGTCAGCTGAGACCTCACACACATATCTGAGCATGCTTCGTGTCCTGCCATACTCGTCAAAGCTTTGCCAAAGAGTTACAAAATCCCAGTCTGGATTCTTGATAGCAAGCACTGAGTGGTAGGGGAAAAAAGGCATATGGGATGAGTGAAAATGCCCCAAAGACTCAGGATTAAGGAAAGTGCCCCACAGTGTAGCATGTGTTAAACGGTCTGTGAAAAGACAGTTCGGTATAGCAGACTAACCTCAGTGAGAACTGCGGTCGTTAGCTACGTCTTGGAGACGGCGTAACAAGGCAGAATGGTTTTCTGGGCAAATTCTTTTAGCAGGTGATTCACTTCCATCTTCCAAAAGAATCCCTCTCTTTTTGGTTGGAGTTTCTCCTGTCCGTATCATACTGTTAATTTCTCTCAGTCTCTGGAGTGGGGGGAAAGATAAAAAAAACGTTGAAATGTTTATACACATAATTCAGTGTTAAGGCAAAGAACCTCAAATGAGTTAAGTGGTTTACCTTGAAGAGTCTGAACATTTTCGTAGAGAAAATAACTAACTATACATGGGTGGAGAAAGAGTATGTCTATTTTTTAAAGTGTTCCAGAGGTGATTTTGATGTACACTTTTCCACAATGTAAGAGTTTACAAATTTGTGATTTTTTAATTTACAACAGCTATAGAGCATCACATTGCAGTGCCATATTTAATTAATTCCATATGTCACCATTTCCCTTTATTTAAAAAAATAGCATAATTTTACAAATTATTGTGCCTTTTTATCTAGTGTTACTCATTTTTTAGCAGCCATTGTCAACTGGAATTTCACAAGAGGTAAGCCCTAATTCCCTAAAGCATCCATTGTAGGTAATTTATTAGCATGATATACAAATGCACTAGTTATATATTATCCTTGGAGAATTGAGAAAAGTTAGGCAAATTATTTTCTCAGTCCCTACTGAGAAGAACATTGCCAAAGTATTAGAGACTGGATCTACTTACAGTACCTTTGGCATTAAGTTTTGCCAAAGCCCCAAAAGTCAGTTTATCACATTTTCTGGTAGTTCACTGGTTTAAAAAAAATTTGTGTGCTACTTCACTGTCCATTTCTTCTTATGGAAAACATACCAAGCATATTCACATTCATTTATTATAATAAATTGTCTTAGATCTTCCCATATCAGTATATATGGATCACATTTCTTTAACTGCTATATAGTAAGTATTCTGTGGTATATCTGTCATAGTTTGGTCTCCTATTAATATGTTCTTTCTTCCTAATTGTTTAATACTGTAAGCAATGTTATCATAATTATTCATGAAGCTGTACCAAGCCAGTGAATCTGCCCTGACAAGTAGCACTAGTAATCAGTCATCTTAATTGATATTGTGTTACTTGCTAATTCTTTTCTCATGGCAGGGTAAATGCTAGGATGTTATAGGTTGCTTCTAGACCCAAGGTACTTCTCACTTTGTAATATTCTTTCTTGATCTCAGCTGTACCTATTAAGTTATGACGACAAATCTTTCTAACCAACAGTCTAATACTGCTTTCATTAATTGGAGAAACTCAATTCTGTGCTGGAATTTTTTTGAAACCTGCCCAGGTTGTGATAATGTATAGGCAAGCCACTAACTAGATGCTTAACCTAACCTTTTTAAAAGATTTACATACAGTAAAATGCACCCTTATAAGTATACAGTTCTACACGTTTTGACAAATACATAGTCACGTAATCACTGCAATAAAGATATAAAACAGATTCTTCACCCCAAAATATTCCTTCATTCCTAGTTTACCTACCCCCAGTCAGCTACTGATGATGTAGTTCTGCCCTTTCCTCAGTGTCATAGAAACGGAATCATGGTAAATGGCCTGCCAAATCTATCGTCGTTCGCTTAAGCATTAGTATGCTTGAGATTTATATCGCTACGTGTATCAGAAGTTTGTGCCTTTTTATTGCAAAGTGTGGTAATCTGCTAGGTCTACCACAGGTTCGTTTATCCATTAACTAGCTGAAGGACATTTGGGTTATTTTCTACTTTCTGGCAATTAGGAATAAAGTCATTATAAACATTCATGAGCATGTTTTTGTTGAACCTGTTTTCATTCCACCTGACTAAATACTTAGGAGTGAGATTACTGGTTATGTGATAAAGGTATGTTTAACTTTATGAGAAACTGCCAAATTAATTTCCAGGTACAATGGCTATGCTATATCATTTTGCATTCCCACCAGCAATATATAAAAGTTCCAACTGCTCCACATCATTGCCAGCATTAGTTGTCATTTTTTTAAACTTTAGCCATTCTCATAGGCACATAATGGGTGAAGTTCAGATCCTTTATGCACTTTTAAATTTGCTTAGTTTTCTTTCAGTTTTGGTAATCCTTTATCATATATGAGATTTGTAAAATTTTCTCCCAGTCTGGCTTATTTTTTCTATCTTTTTAAGAGCAAAAATTCTTAATTTTGATGAAATCCATCTTATCCATCTTTTATGGATTATGCTTTTGATGCATATCTAAGAAATCCGTGTAACCTATATCCACATTTTCTATGATTTAACTTCTAAGTTTCATAGTTATAAGTTTTACATTTAGGTCTGTGGTCCATTTTGAGTTCATTGTATATGGTGCAGTCTGGATGCAGGTTTACTATAATTCTTATATATGGCTATCCAATTGTTTCAGTACCATCTGTTGAAAAAGGCTATCCTTTCTCCACTGAATTGCTTTTGCACCTTTGTTGAAAATCGGTCGGCCATGTATGTGTGGTCTGTTTCTGGAGTCTCTTCTGTTCTTTTGGTCTGTATGTCTGTACTTTCACCAGGACCACAGTGTCTTGAGTAGTGTAGCTTATACTTGAAATTAGATAGTGTGAGTCCTTCAAGTTTCTCAAAATTGTTTTAATTCTAGTTCCTTTACATTTTCAAATAAATTCTGGAACCAGTTTGTTAATTTATACAAATAATTCTGCTTGGATTTTGACAGGAATTGGGTTGACTATAGATCAAGTGGGAGAAAACTGACATCTTGTTATTGTTTTCCAATTCACGAACATGATTTATCTCCATTTTCTCAAATTTCTTTCGCCAAGATTCTCATTTTCAGGATACGAATCTTGCACATCTTTCATCAGACTTATCTGTAAGTATTTAATTTTTTAATGCTGTAATAGTGTTTTGAAAATTTTTTACTTCTGATTAGTCATTGCTATTACATAGCAATACATTTGATTTTTATATGTTAATCATGCAACTTTGCTATAACCTTCTTAGTTCTAGTAATTTTCTATAGACCTTGTGATTTTTCTATGTAGAAGATCATGTTGTGACTGGTTTTTCAATCAGTATGCTCTCTCTGTCTTGCCTTATTGTTTATGCTAGGACCTATAGTTACAGTGTTGAATAGGTAATGGACAGAGCAGATATCCTTGCCTTAGAGGGAAGGCATTCAGTCTTTCAGCATTAAGTATGAGGTTAGCTATAGATTTTTAAAATATATATTTTTTATCAAGTTGAGAAAGTTCCCTCAGAGTTTTATCATGAATGAATGTTAGATTTATTAATAAATAACGGGCCATTAAGACTGCTATTTCTTGAATGTTTTGGAAGTTGTCTTTCAGGTAATTGGTCTGTTTCATCTATATTATCACATTCATTGGCCGAAAGTTTTTCTCTGTCAGACTTCTGGCTGTAGGACCTATACTGATCTCTCATTTCTGATGCTAGGAACCTGTCTTTCCTAATTAGTCTATACAGAGATGTATTAATTATTTTAATCCTCAAAAAAAATTAGCTTTTAATGACCAAAATTCCCCCTTTTAGTTGTCTTTCATTGGTTCCTGCTCTTTTTCTAGTTGCATAGGGTGAAATCTTAGGTCACTAATTTTTGAAATCTTTCTAATATAGTATTTTAGTGCTGACAGTTTCTCTTTTAGCACTGCTTTTGCTGCATTTCACAAATTTCTATGTTTAGTTCAAAATACTTTCCAATTTTTTCTCAACTCACAGAAATATGCAATTTCGTTTCTAAAACTTATAAGGTTTTCCAGATCTCTTTGGTAATGATTTCTGATTTAATTCCACTGTGGTCAGAGAAAATTGAGACTTGTTTTCTGGTCCAGAATGTAGTCTAAATGTTCCAGGTGTTTGTTGGTGCTTTTGGAGTGTTCTACAAGTGTCAATTAGTCAGTTGGGTCGATGATACTGTTCACATCTTGAATATCCTTATAAGTTTCTCTACTTGTTCTATCAATTTTGAAAGCTCTTGACTATAAATGTTTTTTTTTTTTTATTCTGTTTAGGATTGTATATCTTCTGTCATTAGGAAATGACCTTGTTTATCACTAAAAATATGCTTTCCCCTGAAATCTACTTTCAGATATTAATATTGACATTGAAGCACTCCAAGCTTTCTTTTGATTAGTGTTAGTAGCATGTATAACTTTTTTCATTCTTTCACTTTTTAAAAAACAGCTTTATTGGGATATAATCCACACACCATATAATTCAGCCATTTTAAGTGCACAAATCTGTGGCTTTTAGTGTGTTCCCCGAGTCGGGCAACCATCAGCATGTTCCCCAGCTTTTCATCACCCCAGGAGACCCTGTAGCCATTAGCAGAAACTCCGGTATCCCTAACGTTAGGCAGCCACTAATCTTTCTGCTTCTAAAAATTTGCCCCTTCTAGACATTTCCTATAAATGGAATCATATACTATTCTTTCACTAGCTTCTTTCACTTAGCATAATGTTTTCAAGGTCCATCCATGTCACAGCACTTTATCGGTACTTTTTTATCGGAGTAATATTCCATTGTACGGATCTATATTTTATTCATCAGTTAATGGGACATTTGGGTTATAATCCTTTTACTTTAAACTATTTGTGTTTTTATAAAGTGCATTACATATAAGCAGTAAGTGATTAAGTCTAGCTTTTTTGTCCAGTCTTAATCTCTGCCTTTTAATTGGTGTATTTAGACCATTTACATTTAATTGTTATTCATTTACTATCTTTTCATGTTTTCCCTTTTCCTCCTAATTTGGCCTTCTTTTGAATTGAGTATTCTGATTTATTTTTTTCATTTAACTCTTTGATCCACTTGGAATTTGGTTATAGGGTGAAAATCTAATAGTAGAGGAAATATCAGTCCTTTCCTCCAACTCTAATTACTTTTTGGGGCTATTGCCATTTTTGTTCCCAGCTTTCACAGTCTCACTGGGAACACCACTGGAATTAGACTAAACCTATATAATGGTTGGAGAAAACTGTATCTTAATATATGTTCCTATTCAGAAACATTAGCATATCTTCATTTATCCCAGTTTTAAAAAATATCTAATTCAAGTTAAATAATTTTTCTACAAGGGATAAGTTTATTCCAAGGCCTGTTACACTTTGTTGCTATTATAGAAGTTTTTACATTATATTTTCTAAAAGATTATTGCCATCTTTACTTGTTTTCCCCATCTTTCTATTTTACAGAAAAATACACTGAACATCCACTTATCAGTCATTAAAACCACATTTGTTCTCCCCACACAATTTTTACTTTTAGTTGAACCATCTGAAAGTAAGTTACTGACATGGGATATTTCACCTCTGAATAAGCATATTCTCCTACAAAGAAATTTAACGGGAATTTAAAGGTAAATATTAATATTAGAGTCCACATTAAATTTTCCCACTTGTCCCCAAAATGTCCTTTTTAGATATGCTTTTCTATGTAGGATCCAATCAAAGATATGCACTACATAATAATAGTACCCTTCCCACCACCTACCATTTCTTCATGATATTAACTTATTTTTTTGGTTATATATGTATGTTTCTTTCTAAGAATCTTTAACACATATCACATAAGGGCCTTTAAGATCCAGCTGCACTTCTTAACACCGCGTGATTCCCAGTGACCCAGCCTTACTGCCTCAAGGACAGTTTTCCTTCCCTGCTTCTCCCTGGATACTCTTCCATCTACATCTCAGCAACTTGCTGACTTTTCATACATTGAGGCCGGACTCAAGCTGCACTTTAAGGCTAAGGCAGATGCTGCCACACAAAT
>NW_011888832.1:3290078-3324480 GCF_000151845.1 Pteropus vampyrus
AAGTCTTCGACAATTTGAACCCAATTCATTTTCTCAATGCTATACTTTGTAGGGAATCCAAATACCATCTTATTGTTTAATGCTTGTACAACAATAGAAATTATGATGGTTAATCAAATTATTTGTTAGACTTCTTCCGTTTTACTTAAGAGAATTATTTATAAAACTAGAGCAACTCAAACATAAGTGATTCCTCATCCTTCACAAGTAGAAAGAAAGGTATGAAGTAATCTCCCTCAAACTTACTATGTTTGCCTGCGAGTACTTCATGGCAAATGTTTTAATTTGTTTTATGTAGATGTTGTTGTAGAACTGAATGAGGTCTCCCCTCTCCTCCTCTTCCATGTCGCTGCTGGCACCTGTGAGACGAGTGGGTGTCGGCGGGGCACTGCCAGGCTGTGGAACGGGCAAGGTGCTGCTTGACCTCATGACAGGACTGGAGTCTCTGCTGGCTGCCATCAGTAGAACAAAGGGTGTTACACAGAAAGGCTGCTAATATAGATTGTTTTTAAAAAGAGAATTCGATAGAATAAAAGCAAACAGCTGCCTGCTCCGCTGTATAATGGCAGCAGATGGCCCTTTATTCTTCATACCAGGCAGCAGAGCACAGGTGAGACATCAAGCACTAACATCACCCCCAGGCCAGAACTGAAGGAAGGGCCTACTGAGTAGTTTGCATTAATAAGTTACACCAACTTTCCTAGGACCTGAGCCCTGTATTAAGTGGTGCAAACAAACCACTGGGGATGGTATTTCCATAGTGTGGTTTCAGTTGACATGCCAGACTTTTCTGGAACTCAGGCCATCAAATTCCTGCCTGAAATCTCTAATTCCCCTGGAGAAAAATGTTACGTACAGTGTGCCTCTAAGCTAGGGGATGGACAAACAACTTTGCCACCAAATTTAGAATTCTGTTTATTGTTCTAACGAATCCTTTGCCAATAAAATAGCTTCATACTTTCTTTAGTAGTAATTTCATTTAGTCATCCTCAGTTTTCTAAGCCTAAAAAATAAGAGAAGCTCCTAATTTTATTTTGTAAGTGTTCGTAAAGAACCCACTTACTTCTGTCTTTGCTTAGTTCTGTTGGAGAATTTTGATGGCTTCTGCTATCACTGCTGCCAGAATTTCTTCTTCTCCTTTTCCCTTTTATCAAAACACTTCTGTATACCTTTAGAGAGATCATGAGAAAGAGACAGAAATTCATATTTATTGAATACATCCTAGACTATGACACTGACAGGTTATTCTCACAGCAACCCTAATAGTTATCCTCAGGGGAGGTTAATAAATGCAGCCCAAGTCATATATCTATTAAATAACAGATTCAGGATTTATAACAGGGCCTGTCTCGCTTCAGATTCTAAGTATAGCTTAGAATACTACAGAGCAGTATTAGTACCCAACCATAAAATCAACTCATTCTAAGTACAGAGACTTCATCTACCTACCTCTTTAAGATAGGTGAATAGTATTGTTTTAAAATGTCACTTAATGTTGTCTTGGTTAAATGTACAGTACTGTTTCCTCAACCAGACTGAAAGGTGACATAGAAACCAAATGACTTCCTAATTTACATCTTTCTTGTGACTAACTGAATTAAGGAGTCAAATATTTCACATCATTACCTTCTGGAGAAAAGAAGACTTAAACTAATCAACATGTGAAGTTGTCTGTCAATGATTAAAGGAGGTTAGAGTAAAAACTTCCCTTAAAGTCTTAGTTGTTTAACTTGGTGAAAAGTCTATAGAATTAACAGTGGTTGGTTTTTTTGTTCATCAAAGACTTTAAGCTTTATTTTCAGCCCTAAGAGAAAATGTAGTTACCTGGCTCCGGGCCTGCGGCTGAGTCCTGTAACAACGCATAATATTCTGGAAGGACCTGTCGTCTTTTGTGACCTGGAAAAGAATAAGAGTATTCTGTGAAGGAAACTACCTTCCAGCAAAATAACGTGTGGAGTTTCATAAACTTGCTCCACAGTGAAACTGGTAAAAATATATATTAAATAGACACTTAATGTCTCTGGAAATGGTCCTAAGTACATACAACAAATGAAGAACTATTCAAGAAAATCTACTAAAGTTCATCAACAGAGGAAGGAAGTGGTATTTTAACCAAGGCCTGGAATAAAAAATACAGTAACACATGAAAAATTCACTGGGATAAAACAGTAGATTTGAACTGACAAAAAATTAGCAAACTTGAGGACAGACTACAATCCAAAGACAGAAGGAAAGAATAAAGAAATATTAACAGCTTCAGAGAGCTGCTGAACACTATAATACACATAATGGTAGTACCAGAGGAGAGAGAGCAGCAGAAAAAAAGTTCAAAGAAATACAGGCTGAAAGTTTCCCACATTTACTAAACATTAATCTACATCCAGGAACCTCAACAAATTTCTAGTAGGATAAATACAAAGAAATCCATATCCAGACAGATATAAAAACGCTGAAAGCGAAAGGGAGAAAATCTTGAAAGCATCAGGAGAAACAACTTTTCACTTTAGAACGCCAATAAAATAACAGCCGACTTCTCATCAGAAACTATGGAGGCAAAAAGGCAGTGGAATAATGTAGTCAAAGTGTCCAAAGTAAACTAAAGAATCCAGTATCCAGCAAAGTTATCTTTCAAAAATTAAGGTAAAATACAATCTCAGATAAACAATTTGATGCTAACAGACCCATCTTATAAAAATACTAAAAGTTCTTTGAATTAAGGAAGTGATTCCAGACAGTATATCAAATAAACACCAAAAAACAAAGCACTGGTAAAGACAATTATATAACTATAAAGATAGTATAAAATGTATCTCTCTCTTCCCTTAACCAATTTAAAACGCAGTTTTATCAAACAATATGTATATTAATGTATTGTTGGACCTAAAACATACAGAAATGATACATTTGCCAAAACAACACAAAGAAACATATAAGGAAATGACACCAGATGACAACTTGAAAAAACAGGAACCAATAAAAAGAATTGGAAATACATAAGGTAAATATAACGATAGTATAAAAATGTTCATTCAGCTCTTTTAAAAGTCATAAAATTACATAAAATAACAGTATTGCTGGATTTATAACATTTACAGATGTACTGTATAATGATACTACCACAAAAAGGATGAAAAAGAAACAGCTATATTGGAGTAACACTTCTGTATCTCACTGGAATTAAGTTAGTATAAATCTGAAGTTGATTTTGAGAACATGTATATGGGAGCTGGTGGAAATGGGGACAGTTCTGGGGATCTAATATACAGCATATTGTGACTAGTTAACAGTAATGTATTATACACTTGAAAGTTAAGGAAGTTAATCTCACTACAAAAAAATAGTTATGTGAGGTCCTGGATGTTAATTAACCTGTGGTAATCACAATGCAATATATACAGCGCAATCATCACATTGTATACTTACATAATTCTGTATATCAATTATATCTCAATAAAGCTGAAGAAAAAGAGGGAGGAAGATAGATATGTATATGGTAAGCCCTAAAGTAACCACTAAGAAAATAAGTTAAAGTGAGTCATTACTGAAATTAAAATATCGCATGAGAAAGTATTACCTAATGCAAATGAAAGCAAGAAAGGAAGAAGACAGAACCAAAAAGATGAAGCATATAAAAAATAAGTAAAATGGACATAAATTCAGTTATAACAGTATTAAATGTGAATGGATGTAATAACAATCAAAAGTCAAAAATTGTAAGCCTGGTTAAAAAAAGAGATCCAAGTATCCTATGTCCACAAAACACTTTAGATTAAAAAATACAAACAGGTTTGAAAGAAAAAGATAGACTGCAACCCTCAAAAAGCTCAATGATTTTACAAGTATCCCACTATAAAACAGACTATAAAACAAAAAAGTTATTAAAGAGGGACATTTCATGATGATAAAATGGTCAGTCCATTGGGAAGCTCTAACAGTTATAAGCATACATGTACCTAATAGAGCACCAGAACAAAAGTAAAAACGAAGGGAGAAATGGATAATATTTGGAGAGTTCAATACCCTACTTTCAAAAATGGATACAGCTAGTAGAAAATGAAACCAGAAGACTAACAAAACTAACACAATTGGATCTAACAGGCATCTATAGAACACTATACCCACTGGCAACAGAATATACATTCTTCTCAAATGCACATTGAATATTCTCCAGGATAGACCATATGCTAGGCTATAAAACCTTGATAAATATAAAGGGATTGAAATAATACAAAATGTGTTTTTTGACCACAATGGACTGAAACTAGAAATCATGAACAGAAGTTTGGGAAACTCACAAATATGTAGAAATAAAACAACATACCTAGATAACTAATGAATCAGATCAAAAGAGAAATTAGAAAATACTTTGAGAAGAGTGAAAATGAAGCTACAACATACTAAAATTTAGGAGAGGCCGCTAAAGCAGTGCCTCAAGGGAAATTTATAGCTGTTAATGCCTATACTAAAATAGAAAGGTATTAAATCAATTACCTAACCATCTTAAGAGCAAAAATTAAGCCTAAAGCTAGCAGACAGGGAAATAATAAAGATTAGAACATATATTAATAAATGAAAGCAAAAGCTAGTTCTTTGACAAAATCAACAACACTGGCAAACTTTTAACTAGACTGACCAAGATAAAAAGAAGCCTCAAATTACTAAGACATAATTTGGCAAGAAAAAAGACTATAAGGGAATATTATGCACAACTGTGTTCCAACAAATGACAACCCAGAGGAAATAGCCAATTTCTAGGAATACACAAACTACCAAAGCTGATTCCAGGAAAAAAAAGATGACCTGAATAGACTTATAAGAAAAATTATTCATCAATAAACTACCTGTAATGAAAAGCACAGGCCCCAATACCTTCACTGCTCAATTCTACCATTTAAGAATACCAATTTTTCACAAACTCTTCCAAAATAAAGAAGAGGAAGGACCTCTTTTCTATGTACTATGAATCCAATATTATCTGGATAACAAAACCAGTCCAAGCCTATTTCTTCTTAAACTACAGACCATTATCTCTTACGAATAGGACAAAATTCCTCAACAAAGTACTAGCAAACACAACCTAGTAACATATACAAAGAATTCTACACCATAACCAAGTGGATCTGACACCAGAAATGCAAGGTTGGTTTAACATATGAAAATCATCAATAAAACTCTTAAAAGCAAATGGGTAAATCTTCACAGGCTTGGATTTGGCATTGTATTCTTAGATATGACGCAAAAAGCACAAGCAGCAAAAGAAAAGATAAATTGATTTCATCAAAATTAAAAATTTTTATGCTTTAACATGTATCAAGTAAGTGAAAAAATAACACACGAAATGAAAAAATATTTGCAAATCACATACTTGAGAAGGGAGTTGCATCCAGAACATATAACTGCTATAACTCAACAAATAAAAAAGCAAACAATCACTTCAAAAATGGGCCAAGGATTTAAACAGATATTTCTCCAAAGAAGATACACAAATGACCAGTTAGCAAATGAAAAAAAATGCTTGACATGATTAGTCATTAGGGAAATACAAGTCAAAGCCATCGTAAGGTACCAGTTCAATACCCACTGGGATGGCTAAAATTAAAAATAACAAGTTGGCAAGGATGTAAAGAAACTGAACTCTCGTGTACTCCCTGTGTGATGTACTGGTATGGCTGGTGTAAAAAACAATATGGAAATTCCTCAAAAAATTAAACACAATTATTATATGACCCAGCAATTCCACTTTGAGGTACATATAGAAAAGAAAACCCAAAATCTTGAAGAGATTTGTATACTCATATTCATAATAGCATAATTCACAATAGCCAAAATAGAAGCAACCTAAGTGTCCATCAGTGATGAATGGATAAAGAAAATGTGGTATATCTAATTAATGGAATATCATTCAGCCTTTAAAAGGAAGGAAATTATACTACAACATAGATGAATCTTGAGGACATTATACTAACTGAAATAAACCACTCCCCAAAATAACAAATATTGCACAATTCCACTTACGTGAGGCAGCTAAAACAGATTCATAGAGACAAAAAGCAAAATAGTGGTTACCAGGAATTAGAATGGGAATCAGAGAAACTACTTAGTAAGTAGTTTTACTTTGTAAGGATAGATATGTTTTGGAAGTAGAAGTGGTGGGTGTACATTATGAATATACTAAAAAACATTCAACTGTTCATTTAAAAATGGCTAATTTTGTGTTACATGACTTTCACCTCAAATTATTTTAAAAACAAAGTCAGATAATAAAAGTGCTGATGAGAATGTGGAGAAATCACAACCTTCGCTTATTGCTGGTGGAAATGTAAAATGGTGCAGTGACTTTTGAAAACAATCTGTCAGTTCCTCAAATGGTAAACATAGTTACCATATGACCCAGCAACACATGCCTAGATATATACCGAAGAGAAATGAAAACATGCAAAAGCCTGTGCACAAATGCTCATAAACAGGTAAAAATTGGAAATAGTCCATCAACTGATGAATGGATAAACAAAATATTATATTCATACAATGAAGTATGATCTAAAATTGACTACAGTGATAGCTGCATATATCTGTGAATATATTAAAATCTACTAGTTTACATTTTAAATGAGTGAATTATGTAGTATGTGAATTGTAGTTCGATAAAGTAGTTTTAAGTTCTGACAGGAAGTAGCACCTTTTTTCCTTTTATATTCCGAAGTACTCACTTTTGCCATCACATAAATGGCGCACATTAACAGCTGGTCCAGATGTCTGTCCATCATAAGTTCAGGACACTGAATTATGGAGAACTCAAAACAGGTCCAGATTTTTTTCCTTAGTTCATCTGAGATTTCCAGTTTAGCACAAAGATCCCGAAGGCGGACACCTGCTAAGTGGTAAACCTAGTAGATAAACAAAAACATTTCAAACTTTGTGTATCTAACACATATTTCCCAAGTTCATGACCTGTTAAGGGGACATGAAGCATTACCTTTCTAAAGAAAAGTGATAAAGAGCTGGTCTTCCTGGGTCTACCGCTGCTGCTGGTTAAAGGCGGGCCCTGTTTTTGCTGTTGTCCACCAGGGGAAACCTGCTGAATGGTCACCTGACCAGGGACTTGCAAGGTTGTTCCTGTGACCGACTGAGAACTCAAACTCCCAGCCAGGGCTTGAGCACTGAGGGGCTGGATGGAACCAGCGACAGCCTGGGCCTGCCCCCCAACATTGACTTGGACTGGGAAGAACGTTATCCCTCCGTTTTCATTGGCAATGCCTATGGTTTGTCACAAAGAAAAAGCACAAAGAAAATGTTGATAATACGAGGTTGTCCAGGCAGAGGTTTCCAATTTCTCCCCTCCTAACCCCTTGTCTCATATCATCGTTCCAGCCAAATCTCAGGTAACCTTCCAATAAATGCCACAGAGAAAGAACTCAGTATCCAACTCTGCCTTCCTTACCTTGTACAGGAATGGTCACAGTTTGTCCATTATTGGCTGTGACAGTGGCTGTTGCCATGGTGACCAAAGTCTGTCCAGGAACTGGTGTGACAGAAACAGCCTCCCCAGACACATTCTGCACAGGGACAGCACTGACTAAGGGCTGTGGGGGAATGCGCCCAGGTGTTCCTCCATCAGGGGGGCTATCATTCTCAACAAACAGCCGTCTTCTGGTAGAGCTGGCTGTTGGGGAGCTGTACCTATCATATAATGTGGTTGGAGATGTTATACCTAGGGTCGGAAAAAAAATAGTTTAACTCAAGGAGACTGAGATCTGACTTCCAACCAAGCTATTATGTTCAAAACTAATTAAGAGTTTAGAATACTTGATAATTTTAAAAACAAACAATAATTACAGGAGTCACATCATAGCTACAATTCACCTAATGAAAACTCAACTGAACACTATTATGAGCAAAATGTAAAGAAAGTTTCTCTTTCTCTCACAGTATTCCCTTCAGTACACCTTCTGCTAAATCAAACTAGACTTTGCTCTCTACCATTACAGGGCCTTGATGATTTAGGGGTAATTTAAAGAATTATTCTATTTTTCCATGATATTTTTGACCATACTGAGTTTCTACCTAACCATCATGTAAAATGTGATTTCACTATAAAGCCACAACTTTGATAAGGGAACTTGATATTGCTATGGTACATCTGGGAGCATGTCCTCCTAGTTTTATGGATCTTCATCTTTGTTTTTTTCCACATATAGAAAATTACTAAAACTCAATGTCCTTCAGCAAAAATGGACTTAATATCTTTTGTAGTCAATTAAGCTTAGTTTATTATTTTTTTAAACTTTATTGAAATATAATTCTCATATATTTCACCCATTTAAAGTTGTACAATTCAATATTTTTTGGTATATCACATCTTTTTTAATTGTGGTAAAATATAGATAATATAATTTGCCTTTTTAACCACTTTTATGTGTACAATTCAGCGGCATTAATTACATTCACAATGTTGTGCAACAATCATCACTATTTACGAAACTTCTCCAACAGAAACACTATTAACCATTATGGCTTAGTCTATTGTTAAGTATTCACACCAATGTCTGAATTTTTGAGAAGTAAGCATTCTTTTCCCTATTTCATAACTAGCTGTAAAAACTATACATCAGTCGGTGGGTTTTTTAATTTAAAAAATATATGTAGGGAGGTCATAAGAAGATTGACAAGTGTAGTCCTGACTGTAGCTTAACATTTCAATTTCCTCATGATACAAAAGCAAATAAATTTAACCAGCTTTGTATCTGGAACAAAGCTGCGGAGTCAGAGTGCATTACAATCATTATCTTGTATTAAGAGACCTCATGAAAATAGAGAAGTGATAAGTACAAAGAAAATGAAGTTTAAAGTCAAGTCCTAATCCAAAGATTAGGGAAGGAAAAACTACAGAAACAGGACTGAGGAAAACCAGCTGTCAGATTGATGGGTCTAAGTGGATAATATGCAGAAAAATAGTTAAACTATGATGAACCCCCTCCAAACACGAAGTTTTCATACAGCTCATCCGTATTTACTGAGAATGCACTAACAGAGTGATTCCTAATTTTAAAACTGATCTTTCTTCCATAGCTGGTGCTCACCAGTTACATTAAGTTGGTCTAGACCACCCTCAACCCTTCTTCCAAGGGAAGGGAATTGGGGTGGCCCTCTCCCCTGCATGGAGCTTCTGGGCACCGCCCTGGGTGGGACATAATGGGACATAATGGGGCAGCCAAGTGGTCTTATGCCCCACACTCAATACAGACCGAGAAGCCAGGTGATCTGCTCTGTTTAATACTAGTGACAGTAAAGAATATTTTTGGATGCAAAAACCAAAAAGATCTAAACACATCCTCCTTAATGACATCCAAGGATTTAGAACTCTCTGGAATCACTGCTTTTTAAAAAGTAGTTTTATCTCAAGTATGTAAACTTAAACCTTGCATTTAGCAGATGTTATAAAAAGCTGCCTAAAATGTAATTAGATGAATAATAAAACTACCCTTTTCTGTACTTCTTGGGCCAGCACATTAACCAGGGTAGCTCACAGCTCAACTGCCAGTCAAAGCTAACATGCTCAGGCCATGCAGTCTTCTGAACTCACTGGCTTGTCTGTACCTAACTGGATCAAACAGCTTTATCTTTAAGAAGCTATCTTATTTCTCCTACTTTTAAAAGTTAAATTCATCTTTAAAAATTTATAGAAATCACCTGGAATTCTATCACCCAACAATAATCATTCTAAGTAGTTCGGTTTTTCCATTTCAGCCCTTTTGTATACTTATATGTAAACATACACTTAAATAACAGGAATCACATTAATATATATAGTACTCTATCTTTTTTTTTAAAAGACACTTGTTATATCATGCATTTTCCTCTTCTTAGTCTTTGAAAGCATGACTTTTAAGTGACCCATGTGACATTATAATGCACAGAATATTGTCTTCTATATATACCCTATTAGCTTCTTTTGTAGTTTTAGATGAAATTTAAATCCAGATAATAGGCCCCCAAATATTTGCCCTAGTATTTTCAACTTACTTCTTCCAAGTCCTCCAGTATCAGCACGGACCTCACTCACCCTCCTGGGAGTCAAAGGGGAGCCAGCAATACAAATTTCATCCGTTCTTTCCAGGCTCTGGGCTGGCATGACCTGTAAAGAATTGTTTACACAGAAAACCATTACTCAAAAATGCATTATAATTTAAAATACCATAATAATCTAAGGTAAAAGAAAACGATCTTGGCTCATCAGTTATTCCATCTATCAGCTGTCTTTTCCACTTTCAGGCTTAAAAAATTCAAAACCTAGTTAAGTCCATATTAAATATGAATCAACCTTACTTATTTGGAGAATTAGAATATCAACCATTCTAAGGTACAGAAACTTGATTAAGAAATCAGAACACTCAATTCATACCCTGTCACTAAAAACTTGGAGTGATCACGAATTATCTCTGATTCTTGTTTCCTCTCAGATGCTCAGGTAATTGTACCATATCAAGCCCAGTTGCCACCCTCCACACCACACTAAATTTAACTGCTCTCTGTGAAAGAGGGTATGAACAGACTAGATATTGATGTACTTTTGTTACAGAAAGCTGTTAATATATTTTCACAAACCTCCTCACATGTGGGAACTCTGTTTTCATTATCTCTGATTCTGTCCCAGAGTGGAGACTCTGGTTTCCATGCCAAATGATCCAGGATCTGTTCTTCAATCTCATTAAGGTGTTTCACCACCTCTCTACAAAGGCCATCTTCTGCTCTAATGAATACTTCTATCACCTGAAACAAAAACACCCTGGGGTTTATTTTTTTACAGAAATGTTTATTTAACGTGTGAAAACAAAATGGGTAAATTTATTTATTTTTACTTATTTATAAATACAAGATAATTTATAAAAAATTACAAGCTTAAAGAATAGTACAACTTTGCAGCAGCTGCTCTCCCTTTCACTGTCTTTATAGTTAAACTGCATGTATGAATTTATACAAATCTTTTACATAGTGAATATTTCAGAAATTTTTAAATGAAAAAACATGCCTTGTCTATTGTGGGTTGAAAACATTACTCTTTAAATTTCATATTTAAAAATTCTAAACATTCTATATGTGTCACTAGAAATATTAGTTTTGACTGCTGTATCTGAATTAAGGTAAATTCACACACTAAATCAATATTAAGAAACTACCAAATCAACTACCAAATTAATGCCATAACTCTGTGCCTCTAAATAATGTGTAAAAGAGAATTATGTTTCTAAAAGACCCAATCAATTTTATCTAATTTCCACAAAATAAAAAAAGGAGATTGGTATATAAGATTAGCTAGTGATATGTTTGCTGGTTTTCTGAAGTCTTCTTAGCTCACAAAATGAAAGTATTCTAAAAGCCTTTTATGTAAAGTACGCAGCATAGGGGAATATAGTCAATAATATTGTAACAACTATGTATAGTACCAGGCAGGCACTAGATTAACTAGGGGGATCACTTCATAAATTATATAAATGTCTAACCACTATGCTGTACACCTGAAACTAATATAAAATATTGAATGAGAACTGTAATTGAAAAATTTTTTAAAGCCTTTATGAAATTAAAAAAAGGATCGAATGAAGCTTTTACCCAAAATAGGTCTTTATACTACAGTAAAATAATTTATATAGTTCTTAAGACTCTTTCTCCTCTGCTCCCAAACAGAGTAAAAATTATTACATATGTAATTAAAAACAGAAGAAATGTACTTAGATATTAAAATGAACTACATGGCTAACAACAGGAAATTGATCTCATCAGTATCAGATTTTTAAAAATACCTTATAAAAATGATAAAGTGGCACATCGAATATTTCAGTAATGAATGGAAAATTCCCAGGAGGCTTATAAGAAAAAGTGACGACCTCAAGGCAGCAGGCCAAGAGTGATCTGTGAAATGCATCTTGTTCCAGAATGCCCTATAAAACAAAGTTATTAACATGTAAAACATTAACTTACTCTAATAAGACATCTCATACCCAGTCAAGTTAAATAAAAATACCAAAGAAAGTCTTTTCTGAGTGAGTGAGAAGTATGTGCTTATCTCCTTACAACACTTAACTTTATAAGTCAGTTCCTTTTTTAGCAAAAAACATATATCAAAGGAAGATATAAGAACTTTCAGAAATCTCACATATTATAAAATATAGCTAAATAAAAAATATTACATCCCTAACCAAACTACACATACATCCTGTTGCTTAGACGAGTGATGATGTAAAAAAATGTTACAAAACTGTATTTATAGTTAAAAGGCCACTGGCATAAAGAGATAGCTTGAAGGAAAGCTGGTGACTTGGCTAGATGGTTAAGGACCAAAAGTCAGCATGTTTGTTCAGGGTAACACAGTTACAGATGATTTTCATTTACTTTTTTTTGCTTATTATATATCCAAAATTGTACATATTTATTATTTTTGAATTAAAAAATTATGTAGACACCAAAAGCATAGGCAACAATAGGGAAAAACAGATAGATTGGACTTCAATAAAAGCAAAACCTTTTATGTATCAAAGGACGCTATCGAATGAAGTGAAAAATCAACCTACGGAATGGGAGAAAAATATTTGCAAATCATATATCTGATAAGGGATGAATAGCCAGAACATAAACCAAGAAGAATTAAAAGCAAGGATCCAAAAGATACTCATACACCAATGTTCATAATAGCATAGTTCATAAGAGCCAAAAGGTGGAAACAACTCAAATGTCCATCAGCAGTTGAATGGATAAACAAAATGTGATATATACATATATATATGGTGTGTCTGTCTGTGTGTAATATTATTAAGCCTTAAAAAGGAATGAAATTCTGATACATGGATGAACCTTGAAAATATGTTAAGTGAAACAGCCAGACACAAAAGAATATTGTATGATTATATGAGGTATCTAAAATAAGGTCTATTCACAGAGATAGAATTAAAGAAGGGGGGGAAAAGTGAATATCGCTTGTTTAAAAATCAATCTGTATTTCTTAACTAGTAAAATTTAGGAAAAATAATTACCTTAGCCAAGAGGAATGGCTGAATATTTACGTTAAAGTTCTTTCTAGTCAATACTCAATTTATTCTTGCTATATAAGGCTTGAATGAAAACTATGTTATTTAAAAACTCAATTAAGGTTAGGTCTGAATGTTTTAATCCTTGACTACAGAGTTTACTACCCACAGAAACTGTAAGTTATAATAGGTGGCCTGCTGCAGTGAGACACTAAGTGGGGGAGTGGAGGTAAAAGCACTCAGAACACAAGTTTCCTTATGTGTCAACCCTATTCCCTCAACGCCATACACTATTTATTCATGAATGGCTTTATTTTGGGGGTGGGTAAGGCTGAAAAACCATAGTTTATTGTGCTGATCAATACATTGGTTATTTACTCACAGATAAATCCATGTCTCCCAGTCTTTTTTGTTCCTGCTCAATAACAGATTCTAATACTTTATAGTAAAGCATCTCTGCAAAACGAAAATGTTTGCTGGCAATTTCTGCATAAATAATAAAAAACACAAAAATCACACGTGAAGAAAATAAATATTGTAGAAAATGAGGGTCCATCCCATCCCCTGTCCACAAAATAAAATTTAAAAACCCACACAATACTTCACCTATATGCACTTCCTACAGTTTCAATCATCCCTAAGATTCCTTAATTTATTTCATGGTAACACCCAAATTTTTTAAAACTGTGAAATGAAATATTCTCTTACAAACTATGACTGCATCCCATTAAGGTTCACGCTTTTTTTTTTTTTTTTTTTGTAATGTTTGAACAGAGTAGCTCTATGCCAAGAGGTTGGTTCACTATTTCTACTCATACGTGGTTTTAATTCATGACATCAAACAACTCCCTGGACAGGTCTGGGCATGAAACGGCTATGTCTTCTGTTCTGGTTCTTACTATTTTGAAGAGTCACTATATTTCTGTATTTAATATCCAGTCTACAAATGAAAACTAAAGATTTCCCAAACAAAGTACCTGAATTCCAACCTAAGATATCAGTTTAAAATTTCTCTCAATGAGAAGGGCCCAGAAATCACTTGGATGACAGAAAAATTGGACATCCATACTCTAGCCTTCGATCTAAAGAAAAGGCATCTTTTCTTCATATTTCCAACTCAGTTCCCCAAAAAGGATTCCATGAAATTAAACTTCAAGATGAGAACAATACGGACAATATTAAGCTTTACCTTTAGCACAGGTACTAAAATCCTCATCTGGCTGGGAATGCTGAGAATATATTTCAAACATTTCTTTCAATCTGTTGGCAATAGCCTGGGTTGGATCTCTAGCACATGTCCTAAAAAAAATTAAAAGAAATGATCTAATCTAAAGGTCTTGCCAAGTTACAAAGTGACAAACTGTTTATAACTCCGTATTTTTACTAACTTGTAAATATAAAATACTTTGAACAGAAACTATATAATTCCCAAATTAATCCAAAAGATCCCACACTTCCTTAAATCGAAGGTGGCAGTATTACCATTTTGAGTGGCAAAGAAAATTTTTCTTCTTTAAAGCCATACTTTTTACTGCAGTAAGTTTGTCAACCTTAACCAGTGCCTGTTTGATGCCCGTGACTGGCCCCCACCTACCGTACACATCTGCCATTACTGAAGACAGACAAAAAAGCCCTCAAATATTTCTCCAGAGGGCAATTCAATTCCCATTACAACTCCTGGAAGAAAACAGAATGAAGGGGCATATAACCTACACTACAGACTCATATAAACTATTACTGGTATTCTATACCTTTTCCTGCAAAACGAGGTTGTGAGTCATTGATTTTTTTTTTTTTTTTTTTACTAGAAAGGCAATATATGTTCAATGCTGAAGCAATATATGGATTGTCACCATGTCGGCTTTTGTAACAACTATGTTTTTATCTTGATCATAAACATACATATGCATTATAAAAATGTAGCAAGTTTAGAAAATTATGAAGAAAATAAACATCAGTTATAATCCTGCTAGAAATAGCTACCGAATATCATATGAAAGCAGAATTTTGTTATGAACACACATAGGTACCTTTTATACAAAAACAGGACCCTTTGGTTTTACCTAGTATCTACTGGTATTTGAGAACCACTAATGGTATTTAATATTAAAGAAGCTGCTACACCTGTTTAGAGATTGTAAAGAGATCTGGAAGATTTAGAGATTAAACCAGCCTTCTAAAATATGCTTCTGAATTCTAGGTAAACAAGGTCTATTTGAGAAATATGACTTAAGAAGAGGCCAATAGACAGAGCCTGTTGGGTGTTAATCATAATCAAGTTTATGAAAAAGGAGACTTCATGAAAATGTAAAAGAAAATTAGCTTTTTGTTTAATGAGTCCGGCTACGAGTAAGAAATTACTAATACATGTATACAGGGCCCTTTTATACTACATCACCAGAAATAAAATGGGCTCCTATACAGTTTATGTCATCAAATCATAAACTTTTAGGACTAACTTCCTTTTCAGGCCAATAGTGTTTTATAGGGTTTATAAAAGTTACAGTAGTTTTACTTTGGTTATGAATATAACTGTCTATCTTTTTAAACATGACCCACCCTTCAGAAATTTGCTTAGGTCCAATTCTCTTCATGAAGTCCTGTAACGACCACCATCTTTAGTGATCCCCACTTCCCTGAAATGTTGATAGAACAGTTGGGGACAGATAGTTTGGTGCTTTATTCTACACTGTCTAGTGTTGTTACTGACTCCTGTGCTACATTAAGGAAATCTGAGTGCTATGGACTGAATGTGTTTCCCTGCCCCCAAATGCACGTCGAAACCTAATCTCCAACGTGATGGTGTCAGGAGGTGGGGTCTTTGGGAGCTGATTAGGTTGAGAGGGTGGAGCCCTCATGAATGAGATTAATGCCCTTATAAAAGAGACCCTAGAGAGCTTCTCTGCCTCCTTCGGCCATGTGAAGACACAGCAAAAAGACAGCTGTCTGAACCAGGAAGCAGTCCTCAGGAGACACTGAATCTGCTGACACCTTGATCTTCGACTTCCAGCATCTAGGATTGTGAAAAACTAATTTCTGTTGTTTATAAGTTACCAGTCTATGGTATTCTGTTATAGCAGCCAAACAAACTAAGATACTGAGGAAAAATGATCACCTTCTAGTCACACATCTTATATTGCTATGTCCTCTACAGACTAACAACAGGACTGAGCATATAACTGATATAAAATTATTAATGGGTATAAAGTACTAATAGTGAAAAATTAAAATAGGAAAACTGAAAGTGGTCAACGAATCTTAGCAGGCAAGAAGGGCTCAAACTAACCTTAGAATCTGTTCCAGGTTTTCACTTGGCGCATTCCTGAGGCCTGTCAGCATGGTGTGAAGACGACTCAAGCTATGTGTAGCTGTAGAAACTGGAGTCGCACAAGGGCTATTGTCCTTAATGTACCTTACACCAGTCAGTGGTGTGGAGGTTCTAAGTGCTTTAGACTAAAAGGGAAGGAAAAGGACATTATTTTAGGTCAAAAAGACTTTCAATTACTTTATGTTATCAACAAATTTTAGTAATTCAAATATCACCATTTTTGGAATTTAAACATACCACCACTAAAAGCTACCACTATCCAAGCAAAGATGTGTGAAACGGAAATATGTATTTTGGCCCATTAAAAAGTTTTTCTCTTAAAAATTCAATCTTTGAGATAAATCATATGTCCCTATTATACCTCCTCCAAAACTTAAGCTTGAGGCAAAAATAAGCATTAAAAAATTAATGTCATTGCAAAACAAATTCACAGCTCCCATCTACTGCTATTTTTGTAAATACTCAAAGATTAACAAAGCTGTGAAATAAACCTGGCCCAAATGAAGTCCATGATTTAACAAAAGCCCACCTAAGTCATCAAATTTTCCCCTAGGGAGAGAGGATAAAACAAACATTCTTAGATGCAGAATACAACCTGATGCATAATAACGTTCTACAGTCTTCTTGCTCCTCCTTTACCTTTAGTTACTAGAATCTATCAGTTTTCACCCTAAAGTAGACAAATTTTCAGATAAATGTTTAAGTCCATATTCTTGAATATAAACATGAAAAAGATATGATTTAATGTCAAAGAATTTCAGTATGAATACATATGATAACATCTTTTCTAATTTTTCCAACAAACTTAAAGGTTAAGATAGCTTGAGTTTTTTCATATTAAAGATAAACTATATTTCCCTATGTATTAAAGGTACTATTCTAGAGATGTAAAAAAATCTGGTAAAATTTCCACCTGGCAACAGAACTATTCAAGTTTATGAGATAGAGAAGCACAGAAATTAACCATGCAGAGATAAATCTATGTGCTCTCTGTGTGACAGGAGAGTCAGGACTTCCACTTAGTTTCAAAGAGATTAAGTCTGTATTATTTTTAGATCAATAAAATAATCTGAGTAGATTAACTACATTCAGAAGGTTGCTCCCTGCCCGAGACAGCTTTTCTGGAAGCCAGCATCTTCCCTATATTTGAAGCCTTGCTGGGAGGGAAAAACATCTTGTACAAGACAAGCAACAGCAGCAAGCAGCATCTTACCACATTGCCTGCAGGTAGCAGTGCTTCCACAAAGGAAACGAGGTAGGTATGATGACCACAAAACAGCCTCCTGCCCACAATTCTCAAAGTCAGCACTGGCTTCTTGGTAGCATTATTTAAGTTCTTAGCTTAAAGCTTCCTATGAATTCTGATCAAAAGAGTCTTTCTCTAACTGAAGAATAAATATTAAGTTGATATTTTAAAGATATTAAAACTTTCCTCTCCACGTAAAGACTCAAATTTTGGAGTGCCCCAGAGCTCTGTCCTTAGGCCTCTTTTATTCTCTAACAACCCATGCTGCTGGGTAATCGAAGCCATTTGTATCCTGACGAATCAAGAATATATACATACACATAGCCCCAACCTCTGCCATGACCTTCAGTCTTGTATATCTACACTGCCTACTCAACTTCTCAACTAAGATGCCTAAAAGACATCTCAAATTTAACATGCTAATAACCTTAACTCTTGATTTCTTCCCCCAGACTTGCTCTTCCCCCTTAATAAATGTTACTAGTAAATATTCATGAAATGTCTACCCTGTGCCAAGCACTTGAATACAGGTCTGGTCACTGCTCTCATGAAGCATGAGTTCTAATGCAGGGAGACAGATAATAAATAATTCTTTGTATGTATGTATCTATTTATCCATCCATTTGTCCATCTGTCTGTCCTTCAGACAAACAGTTCCTTCTTTCTACTAACCTAATCTACTGCCAGACAGTGATAAATACTAAGAGAAACAATAATCAAAGAGTAAGGGAGAAAGGAACTCCTGAGGGTTGGGGAGGATGTTGGTGGTTATTATTTTATATACTAGTCAGGTTATCGGAGACCTGCATGAAATGAAGAAGCAAACAAACCACATGAATATCGCAAAGAAACGTGTTTTAGGCAGAGGAAATAGCATGGGCAAAGCCTTTGAGTTGGGGTATGCTTGGCAGATCTGAAGAATGAAAAAGAAGGCTAATTGTGGCAAGAATGGAAGGGGGTGAGAAGGAAATGGTAGGAGAGAAACTCAGTGAGGTAGCCGGGCTAGGTCACTGAAGACCTTATTGGCATTTCTAAAAACTTTAGCTTTTATACCATTTACCCAACTGAAGTCATCACTGTTTTCTTTCTGTCACACCTGAGACCCAAACCAAATTCCTGTGGGTGCTATCGCCAAAATACAGCCCAAATACAACCATTTCTCTGATCCAAGCACCATGGACTATCACCAGAATTACTGCAACAGCCTCTTAAGTCTCTACTTCTACCCTTGCCCACATCCCACCCTCCCAACAAGACCTTTAAACACGTAAATCAGATTATGTCAGTCACTGTTCTCCATAACACCTTCCTAACACTTTCTTCTCAGAGCAAAAGCAGCAGTCTTTACCGTGGCTTCTAAAGCCCTATATGGTCTGCCTGACCCTTCTGTCCCCGCCCCAACACATCCTAATCACTCTTGCCCTCATTCCATTCCTGCCACACTGGCATTCTCACTGTTCCTCCAAATAGCCAATCGCATTCCTCCTACCTCATGGCTTTGCACTTGCTGTGCTCTTGGCTACAAATACATTTCACAGCTGATCTCATGACTTGCTTCCTCACTTCAGGTCTCTGTTAATATTACCTCCTCAGAGACGCCTTTCCCCAATCGCCCTATCTACAATAGCCCAAGGCCCACCCATTCTGCCTTCTCCCCAGTACTTTGTACTACCACTCTATTTATTTTTCTCACATATCATCATCTGACATACTCTGTATTTACCTTTTTGGGTTATCTACTGTCCACCTCCCCACACTAGAATATAAAACAGGATATTCTTGGTTTTGTTCACTGATGTATCCCCAGTGTACAGGACACAATCTGGCATATAGAATACCTTTAGAATATTTGTTGAATAAATAAGCAAACCAATCTTAATTCTGGTTTTATAGGTGAACTATTCCTTGAAATCATCCACACTGCCCTTGGAGGCACATGTCAGAAGTATATTTTCTGCAAACACCACGCACGTAAGGGAAACTCTTAGTCTCCATCATTCTAAGTGTTTGTATAAAATAAGACCACATGATACCGAAACTCAGTTCAAAAGAATTTTCTTAAAGACTGAAGATTATCAGTTTCCCTAGTTTCTTATATAAAGGCATAAATTTAGGTCAATCAACATTTTCTAAGTGCCTACTGTGTTCAATATGTAAAGGCTATATATTACTGGCCCATACTTTCAAAACTAACAATTATCAGCATGAAACATTCATTTAAATTTATATTAAATTCTCTTTTCTCAGGTCTAACCAAAAACTTTGAAAGTAGATGTTAACGAAAATTAAATCAGCAAATAAAAATCAAGATAACATTTTCAATTATGACAAGTAATGACGGGAATTATCTTTTTCACACTGGTAGCAACTGAAACACACACACACAATCGCCAACATAAAACGGAACCTCCGGCATTCTGCTCCTGCACTTCTACTCTTCTGGCTGAGCTCACCTTGTCAAAGTGCTGCTGCAAGATGTTTTTCATCTGCACCCTTTCAGCAGTCTCTGCTCCTGAACCCGAGTTCAGACACCTTGAGAGAATCCCTGTTTCCTCTTCAGCATCCTCTCCAAGAAATATCCGTTCATCTAAATTCCCAACAGATAAAACATACTCCTCATAGGCCTTATTGATGGCTTTACTATAGGGGGAAAAAAATGCAAAATGTATACTCACAGAACTGCTATTTCAGTTAATGTTTCAGTCCACTTAATTATTTCTTTTTTTTTTATTTACTAAAAGTTCTAATAATTTTGTTGTGAAAGTTAAATTTTAGTGAGTCACTGTTAATTATAAAAACTGAGAGTATCTACACTATGCTGGTCCACCGTGCAGTACGTATGTTTTGCTGACAGGGTGGGTACACTGTACCGATCTGCCTGGAAAGTGCAGCTTCTGGTGAGAAGTTTAATTCTCTTTCTAGCTGCTCTAGGCAACTCTGAAGACCTCCGGACTTCCACATCATTTTTCACCTCTATAGATCCAAAAGAATTTATTTTAAAAAGTATGATCCAAAAGCTTAACTATTAAAGCTTTCAAGAACAGCAATACGATTTCTAAAAAATTTAAAGTAAATCTAATAGTTGATAGAATTTTTTATTGCTTCCCTGTATTTTCCCATAAAACATTCTAAATTTCTAAGGTACAGACAATTAAAACACTAAACTCTGAGATTTTTCTAAGCACACAATTTTAAATATTAAAATAGTTTTATAATAGAAGTACTCACAAACTCTCTCCAAAGTTTCCAGGCTCTAAAAACCCAGTAAGATTTTCTTCTTTTCCCTTAAGGAGCTATGATGAAAGAAAAGATCCTTACGTCATCATATTAAATCAAATCTTTACCCAGAAAATATTTCCACATTACTTCTTTACTACTTACAAACCTTTTTTTCATAAAGTTTCCTAATATAGGGTTTCCAGAAATGTTCCTTTATTCCTTTTGCTTCCAAAACTAGGCCATCATGTAAGGAACAGAGTTTCTCAATGACACAAGGTGGGTCAGAGGAAGGTTTAGAATCCTTAGCATGAAAATCTTCAGATAGGCCTATGATGTACAGAATCACAGAGATGTCAGGTAGTATTCAATAAACCAAACTGTAATAAACTAAAATCTAAATAATAGACTACTCAGCATATCAGTATATGAATATATGCTGGGAAATCATGTATAAGGGCCTAATTTGACTCTATTTAAATGTACCTCAAAAATAGCAAATAGAGGTAAAGTGTATCACTGCTCAAAAGATTCCAGTTACTCTATCTATCTAGAGATGGTTTAAAAAAACCTAAAAAAATTAATTTAGTATACTGCTGTAAGATCTAAAAAAAATCTATAACTGCAAATAAGCCTTACATTCAAATAAAAAATACCACTTTAAAAAAATTACTGTTCAAAGTATGTATTGTTTATATGCTTTCATTAAATTATATGTGTTTATCATATTAATTTACAGCAAATCTTTGCCCTAGGCTCAGTAGGGGAAAAAAATTAAAAGAAAAAAAAAGAATAATAAGGAGGAGAAAAATGAAGGGAAGTGGCCATATAGAAATATTAAAGAGAACCAAGAAGGAAATGAGAGAAAAGACCATTCAATTTACCAAACCAGGAGCAAGTGAAGTAAGTAACTCCACTAACCTTAAAAATCTACTCTGAGAGTCAGACGAGCTGAAATTCTAATTGTAACCTACACCCCAAAACTGACAATCACTCAGAATCCTACCATGGTATTATTCAAATAGCAGCAACGTTATATACTTTATTTATAGCTTATAAATAATTTTTAATATTTGCTTTGTACATCATAATTTGGTCTCTTACTATATATCACTCATAGAAATTACATAAAGTCTATTTAATCCATTGCCAAAATTATTTCCATACACATTTTAGTTTAAGAGCTTAAAATATATTTTCCATATTTTAGAACTGTAACGACTCCTCCGTAAAAAAAATTTGAAATGAAGATCCTTTCAATAAATCTGTTCTGACCTCCTACAGTGTGTTAGGCATTAAGCTGGCCAATGTAGAAAAATATCATCAGCTGTAATGCCATCTTTGCTACCCTGGATTTCTAAATTCCTTCTTGTTGAGTATATATTTCAGAAACTTCTACAGTGGTCATCTAAAACTTCAAACTTTGTGATATTTGCAATAGCTTGACTCCTACTAGTTTTAAGTGCCATGGAAAGCCATAATGATGGAGCTTTTCAAAGCACTTATGTTCTCTGATGCTAGGAAACCTATACTATGTATAAAACTCCCAAGAGTAAACATAATGTAGAAATGTGAGTTGTTCAAATTCTTTGATTTATAAACTTACCTTTAAAATTAGGGTTTACAAGTTCTTTACGATTGGAACACTGAAGGGCATTTCCATAAACTAAGTCCAAAGCACACAGCAGAAGATGATAAGAATTGACCAAATCATCACTAATCATGGGGAAATTACCTACAGGATTATAGACAATTATAGAGTTAAATATGCATCAATTTTACAATATTTTAAAAATAATATCTTGCTTTAATTAAAATGATATACAACAATGTGCAAAGCTGACTCAAGAGTTACATAAAATGTTTTGGTAAATTTACATTTTGAAATATTCTTATAGTTTAATAAATTTCTCAGAGTTTAAAGAAAACTAATACTTTACTAAAAATGCTATCTGTCCACTCAGTATTCATTAAATAAGCATTTATTAAATGCCTAGAAGCCAACCAAAATTTTATTATCATTGGTTTCTCCTTTGAAAATTCTAAAAACAACTTCATAATTTATATCAAATTGTAAGAAACTTTATATGAAAATATTTGTCAAGGAAATTAGTAGAAATACTTATATGAAAACAGCTGAAAAAATTATTCAGTTTTTCATGTCGGTACTTTAAAAAGACCAGAACCTATAATTAGACTCCTGACAGTAACATTTTAAATAACTTTTCCACATACAAATACAAGCTCATACAAATAAATGCAATAGGAACAAAATTGAAGACATTTAAGTTCTAGAGTTAGTATCCCAAGAATAATTGTTGATGCTTCGTAACAAAGAAACATGAAACCGAAACTTAAACGTATAAAAACATGTCATTTCTGCAGTGCTGTTATAAATCTAACACTAAAATCAATTTTTACAGGCAGTTAGTTTTATTGTTCTTAGAAATTAAGAAATATTTCTAGATTTTTTATAACTTCGAGCATATCCCTTTTGTCATTAAACAGTGCATTTATATGCTTCATATTGACTTTGCAGTCTTATAACATCGGATGAATTCAACTTAAATGGCTAACATATATCCAAAAGAATTATTTCTAAACCTCGACATTTTCACATTTAATGCCTACTCAAATGCATGCATACACAAACAAACAGTCACACTGTTTCAGGCTTTTTTCTCTCCTTTCGGCCAAAGAAAGTTACCACTTACCTCAGCATATCAGGATAAGTAATTCTTTTTTTGTATAGGTGGAAACATTTAATAAGTCAACTTAAATGAATTAAAGAGAAAAAATATTTTTCTGTTGCCAGAAAGGCAAATGATAATTAACAGGTTAAATTTGGCACAGATATAAACAAACTTGCTTGGTTCTACTATAAAGATGTTTAGTATAAAAACATTCTCGTCCCTCAAGTGTAAAACAGGAAGTACACCAGAGGGTTTCAGGCTACAAAGCCCATCACACTGACAAGCCTAAACTTGTCACTGGTGTGTACTTGCCATAGAAGGAAAAAAACCTGCAGTACTGTAACATCTAACAAAAAGCTGAAATTCCCCTAAAACTTAGAATCTAATTTAAATTAAACTCCAGGACTGTCCCAACATAGCTTAGAAATAAATCTCACTTTGTGAGATATTTCATTTTTCAATCAACAAAGATAACCTGTTTAACTTCCAAAGTTAGCTTATTTATCAGGAAAGAGAGTGGGATCTCAAACAAAACAGGGAGTGGCACCTATTGGTCTTCAGGCCACAAAGCCCCTCATGAGGACAAGCCCAAACTTGTCACTGGTGTGTATTTGCCATAGGAAGTCAACAAATAAACAAAAAAATGATAAATTTCATAAAATGATAAATTATCAGGAATGCCCATATGCTGCACAGAAAGTCATGAGAAAGGTGGTTAGAGTACACCTCCCTCCAAATAACTAAACCAAGAACTGAATAAAACCGATTAAACTGCTCTATTAGAAAGATCCTAGTGAATCACAAAAAATCATAGTGTTTGATTCAGTCGTTACAGACTGAATTAATAAGATAAAGCTCAAACACTAAGTTAACTGCAGAGAAAAAAAAATGCTACCCCAGTTGATCATTTGAGACCAAAATCTACATAAGGACAATAAAATAATAATTTATAAGGTACATTTACTCCCAATTACACGTCATAAAAGACATATACAAAACAGATAAAAATCCTAGAAGTCAAATATACCTCCCACAATCAAATGACAAAATATATGTATAATTCCAGCCATAGCAAGTTACAAGCAGCAGCAAGTGTAGCAGTCACTATGAAAACAGTTTATATATTCTTAAACTTTTCTTTATTTCCTGCCACTGATCATATAACCCAGGGGTCCCCAATCCACAGGCCGCAGAACAGTACAGTACCCATGCATAGGCTGTTAGGAACCAGGCCGCAAAGTAGGTGAGCAGTGGACAAGCCAAGCTTCATCTGTATCTGCAGCCACTCCACAGCGCTAGCTAGCATCACCGCCTCAGCTCCATCTCAGATCATCAGGCATTAGATTCTCATAGGAGCACGGGTCCTTGGTGCCAAAAAGGTAGGGGACCGCTGATAATCTTTATCTCCACTAAAGAAACACGCCAGTGTGATGGAAAGCAAAATATCTAACAGCATATTTTTGACAGAAGAAAGATTTTTCTTTTCAATCAAGCATGCAGCTCAGGGAAGGAAGGATGAACTCTCGACTGGTTAGCTATAATGAGACAAATCGAACCCCAAGGCCAATGGAGTGACATATCCTTGCTGGAAGGCCTCCATGTCCACTATGGAATTAAGAACGAGGAGACCGGAAATCCTAGCTGTTTCTAGCAGCTAGTTTCTGGGCCTCGGTGACCTAATTTTAAAGTACATAAGTTGGACTAGTTGCTCTAAGAATGAAAATCTTTTATATTTATGAAAATCTTTCTAGCTCTATAATTCTTTGATTTCAACTTTGCATTTTATTGGGTGAACGCATTCCATATAGACTCTAGAAAAAGCTATGCAACTTACATAACTGTACTTTTTTTTCTTCTTTGGATTACTAAGAATCAATTCTACATAGAAATATAGAGAGGACCAAAAAAGTAAGAAAAATCTTATTTCATTGAATGCAGACCTTGGGGATGTTACATGAAATGAGAAAAAAGGGAGAGAAAATAAATTATATCTAAAGCCACTTGATCAAGTATATTTACCTGAATGAGATGCAAAAAGTAATCTGAACTACTCTGAGAATGATCAGTCCCACTTAACTAAGACTTGTCTCATGAAAAATACAGCTCAAGATATAAGCATAGACATACTAATGTGTTTTCAGCCTATAATTGAGAAGAATAGCTTTAAGTGGAAAAGATGCTGTGTAAGAACAAAATTAAAAAATTTTCCAATTAATAAGAGTTTGGGATATTGTAAAGAAATTCAAAAGACTTTTATGAAAAGGCAATACTTAGAAAAGAATCGGAGACTAAAACCCTTCAGAAATTTTCAGTGAGAATCTTTTTCTGATACACATTATTGGTTGACAGAAGTAGGACCCAAACATTTAAATACACTAATATCTAAATAAATATTACTCTTTTCTTACCTTTTGCATATATAAAAAGCACCCAACAAAAATGGAAAACTTCAGACACAGTACAGGGCTGTCGCCTTTGGGGGAGAGAAAAAATCATGAGGTAACAGAAAAATTAAAGAAGACATCACAAATGACTGTAAATTAGGTGAGAAACAGAACCCAGTTAGAGGGAGAACAGATTCACTTCATGTGGAAAATGTCCAAGTTCTTCACCAACCAAATATTGGTAAGGAAATAGCTGGGGACCAGGGAAAAAGCTCATCTTGGAAAGAAGAAAATTCTGAAGAAATACAAAAGCTTTTTGACTCGGAAGCTAAGCATGGTTGGGCCTGGTTAGTACTTGGATGGGAGACCACCTAGGAAGACCAGGTGCTGTGGGCGTAGGAAAGGAAAAAAAAAAGCTTTTTGAGGTCAAGGCAGGTAAGGTAGAAGAAAATTAACAATAGCTCTTTTGGTGACTTCAGCAAGGTTAATGCTGCTTTAAGACTCATGCCTACAGTCTAGTTTTTTTTCCCTCTATCATAGCCAATGAACTGTAAACCCTTCCTCTCTAAAAACATTCCAGATTAGACCAAGTCACAAAAGGACTCTGTAATGTAAATTCTGAGCTTCCTATAATTCTTATACTTCTTTCATTATGAGTACCTGTTGTATTTTGCCACACTGTCTACTAAAGAGAGTTCTGGAACGGTTTTAAGCTTGGCTTTTCTATAAAACCTCTGCCGAAGTTTAAATAAGACCTTTGTTGTCTCCACAGCCCAATAGCCTTATTCTAACAAGGTACTTTGAAAAAAGAAATCAGGAGACTGGGGTTTAGCTTCGACAACTGTCATTAGCTAGGTACTCTTGCTCTCCATCTGCCTTAGTCTCTTTATCTGCTAAAAGATTATTCTTACCAGTCCATGGCAAGGAGTAAATGTCAGTGCCTTGCTTTAAAAAGACTCCCTACCATAGGCACATGATAAACTAGTTTTAATGCCTGCTTGCAAGATTGAGTCAAACTTTTTAGCTCAACACTCCAGCCACTCTACAAACTGGCTCTATAATGTGAGCACTCTAGAACAAACTTAACCTGCTCAGCCAAATTTCGTCTTGCTTTGCTGCTTCAGTGTCTTCATTCTTTATCCTCTGCACAGAAGGCTCTCTCTACATATAACCTTACATATATACTATGTTTTTTCTTATACATACATACCTTTTTACTTAATGGAGACACTTTACGGTTTCTCTTCGGCATACCCAAATTGCCTGCATCACTACTCTTGCACTTTGGGGCCATTATTAAATAAAACAGGGTTAAGGATTACTTGAACACAAGCTCTGAAACCTTGACGGTCGACCTGATAATCGAGACTGCTACTACAGACTACTGGGCAGGGAGTGTATACAGCATGGATGTTCTAGCCAAGGGGACAATTTATGTCCTGAGTGAGACGGAGCATGATTTCATCATGCTGCTCAGAACAGCATGTAAATTAAAACTTATGAATTCTTTATTTCTGGAATCTTCCATTTAATATATATATATATTTTATGCCTACAGCACCTGGTCTTCCTAGGTGGTCTCCCATCCAAGTACTAACCAGGCCTGACTTTGCTTAGCTTCCGAGATCAGACAAGATCAGGAACGTTCAGGGTGGCATGGTCATAGACCCATTTAATATTTTCGGGCCACAACTGAATGTGGGTAACTGCAATCGCAGAAAGCGAAACTTTGGATAAGGGGAGAATTCCGTATCTCCAAATTCACCTATCAAATTCCTACCCATCACTGAAGACCTATTTATACATATTCCATAGAAGCTTACCTGACTGGCTCATACAGTGGTTTATTTCTGCCTCATAAGTCCCACATTTCTATTAGCTTTTGCATTTCTATATGCCTCCTCTCCCTACTATACCTAAGCTCTCAAAAGACAGTGATGATGGATTTTTTTTTTAATACTTGAATCCTACATAATACCTAACAAAATACTTTACACAGTAAATTCTCAATAAATGTTCAGTGACAAACTTTCACCAACTGTTGTGTATGAGATACATGATAGAGTCATGGTTAAGCATATGGGTTCTATAGGCAAACTACTTGAGTTTCAAATTAGCTGTGTGACCTTGGCCAAATTACTTAACCTGTCAAGGGCTTATTTTCCCAAACCACCTGTAACAATAGTATCAACCCTCATAAACTTGTCATAGAGATTAAATTAAGTAATATATGTTTAAATCTTAGAAGAATCCCTGCCCCATAAATGCTCAGTAAATGTTATTCATTATTATTATTAGCCAAACAAAAGTACTAATAAAACGTATACAGGGTGATCTAAACATAAATTTTCTTGCCATTTTCTTAATTAGATTAGTACACATACCCTAATACGCATCAAAGTAAGTACAATCTGAAATGATTTTCTACAATACACCAAAGAAAGAAGATATTCTGTGTCTTTCTATATAAATGATCACATCACCCTCACTGGGACTCAGAAGAAAGTTGCATCCAAACTTTAGAATACTTAATTCTAAATAGTCAGTTCCCCAAAACTGCAAGCAAACTAGACCAGCTGCTTCTGTATCAGTGGGGTCAACTACATAAAAAGGTAGAGTCTGTTTTGTTCTTAGAAGCTACTCGCTTACTGTAAACATCTTTCACAATTCGGGAAAATTTTTATATTGAAAGAACGTTATTCATTCAATTATAATACTCCTTTTCCCCCATTTTTCTTGTCAACATTTTTCTAGTTCTCTTTTAGGAACAAATTTCCATTTCTACTTTATAAAAAAGCTTTTGTGATAAAGGTAGGGAATTTGTATCCCATAATTGCCCTTATCTATCAGAAAAAATGGAAAACATTGAGTCAAAGTAAGTTTATTGACTTTGCAGACATGATCAGAAATAACAAATTTATAAGTTTCAGCTCCTCTATTCTTTCCTCATTCCAATTTCTCTACTTTTGATTGTTTGTAAACATCAAAATACATAAAGAAGCCACTTCAGGAGAATTATTCAGCACTCAGTTTGACAGAAAAGTCAAATAATAGAAATATTTAATAACAATTACCATGCATAGAAAATGACAAAAATAGTCAAATATAGTCAATAATAGAAAATTAAGTAGTCAAATTCTATACCCAAGGTTGCTATTTGGTGAAAACATCTAAGGTCTGACTTTTATAATTTGTTTAGTTAAATAAAAAAAGAAAGTTTATCTAAACAAAGATTTCATGCATTTTACAATACAAAAGCCAAACTCTTCATGGCTAACACGCAATGAAAAGAAATTATTATTAAAAGAAAGCTCTTGGAGAAAGAAAAAATATATATTTATGAAATCACATTTGGTTTTTAAGACCAGCAAAATAAACTTAAAGGAAAAAACTGAGGAATCAAAAATCTAGCAGATGGACAAATGTGTATTCCTGACTAACAAATATAAAGTCATACCGTTGCTTTCTTCCTCTTTGTTGACGAGGTGGCTCCTCTTGAGGATATTTAAAAATGTCCTGAAAAATGGGTTCATATTTCTTAAAAATTACAGCAGAAACGGTAAAGTTTCTTTCTAATCTCTCAGTACGTTCTCTGAAATGTTGGGGTAGATTTGCCATCTCTTCCCATTTCTTCATCTTGTTAAAAAATTCAATTAGGCTGATATTAAAAATAAAAAAAGATTTTTCATAATTAACACAAGTACACAACTATAGATAATTAAAAGTAAATAAGAATGAACTCACTAAACTACTTTTAGACAGTGATATAAAATCACAATTCATGCCTCTGATTAGCTTAATCTCTTAGAAATTGACTTCTCATATTGTTGCAGAATAATCAGACTGGCAAGACAGCAAGCATCACTTGGAGAGCTGGAGAACTCAGGTTCATTATGCTGTCAGTCCCAGAAGAGCTACTGCTCTGAAGATCTGAGCCCCGAGCTCAGGGGCAACTTTACTTTTATAGGGCTTATCCACAGAGTTACAGTTTTACAGCTGTCATGGGCTGACTGGTTAATTTGTCCTCAGGCGGTTATAGAGCAGGAGTTGCTATGGGCTACCGACAGTTACAGTGTGTGAGATTTTCAAACAGGAACTTAGGCAATACATCTGTTATCTAGACAGAACAAGCAAAAGGGGGAGGATGAGTCTTTAGTTACTCTCGAGGTCACCCTACCCTTCGGCCTATGCGGCAAGCATATCTGTAGAACCAGGACAAAAAGCTGATTATAAAGTAGGCCATTTGAGTGAAAAATTCCCTCTTCAGTATTTTCCTAATCTTTTTTCTGAGCTTTCCTGAGGGTTTTTAAAAAATTATGAAATATATAAACATACAAAATAATTGACCAGAGTAATGTAACCAACATTCATGTACTCCATTGCCGGGTCTAACAAATATTAACATACTGAATTTAGCCATGTTTGCTTCAGGTTCTACAGAAACAGCCAAAGCTTCCATTTGCATCCTCCCCATTCCACTCCCCACTATTCTTCCCCAAAGATAACCACCGTTACAAAGTTAGTCCGAATCTTTCCCATTCATGTTTTTATATAGAACTACTTACCTGTAGTTACTATATGGATATATATATCCATAAACAGTAAGCACTATCTTTTGGATGTGTGATTTTAAAGTTTTAAATAAATGGTATCATTGTAAGTAGCATTCTGCAACTTGCTTCTTCTTGTTTGAGATTAATGTCGATGTGTGCAAATCTAATATATTCATTTTAATTGCTAAAAATATTCCTTCACATGAACTACCATGATTTTTTGCATTCATTCCCCAGCTAATCAAAATTGCAGTATCTAATTTTTCACTATAACCAAACGTGCTGTAATGAACACATTCTTAAACATGTATGTAAGAGTTTCTTCAGGAAGTACCTCAAGAAGTAGAACCGTTGAGTAAAGAATATGCATTTTCAACTTTACTAGACACTGCGAATTTCTCACGAAAGTGGTTGTGCCAATTTATACTCTTACCAACGTACACCCGCAATAGAGTTCTTGTTTGTTTACATAATGACCAAAATTGGCATTATCGGACTTCAAATTTCCCCAATCCAATGAGAATAAAATGTTATCTGGTTTTTACTTTGAACTTCCTTGATTACTAATGAGGTTGAACATCTTCACCTATACCTATTGGCTATGTGAGTTTTGTCCTTTGTGAAATCATATTTGCTACCCATTTTTCAGTAACCATTTGTCATTTATTTAACCATTTGTTAGTTCTTTATAATTTTGTTACTGATCTTATGTCAGTTACGTGTATTGTAAATATCTTTTCCCAACCAGCTGTTTGTTTTTAATCCATTTAGTCTATTATGACAGAAAAGTAAATAATCTGAAACTATAGATAAAATTTAAAGATAAATTTGAATTTTTGAAATGGAAATAAAAGTGAAGCCTAGGATTGTATTACTCGCATTAAAATGTTAGATAAGTTTTATTTGCTATAGTTCATAATGATTCCATAAGCTGACGTTTGTTTCTAAAGTTCCTTGTCACTTAACTGAATTACTCTGCCTCTACTTTCGTCTACTTTCGTCTTTGTAATGATTATACTATTGCACCTTATTTAAGTCCACTTCTCCAGGTTTACAGACCATGTGTTCAACTCTTTATGCGCGGCCTCTTGTTCTTAGGCTTGTTCTTTGAACTCAGGATGGAGTTCAACGTTAATAAACTATAGCTGAAATATTAAATTTCTTGTTAATTATTCTAATAGTGATCTTTTAAATCATTAGGTCCATAAATTGTGACATAGGTATTTACCCTCCAAATGCCCAATATCCAAGATCCTTTTTCCACCAATCTTTCTTAAGTCAGAGAAAATCCACCCGCGGCACAAATAATAAATGTAATCAATTCAATTGCACAACAGATGGTAAAAGCAATTTCTGCCTCTTATTTAAAGTATTATTTGACCCTTTCTAGAACTGACTATAATAGTGGTGCTTATATTCCAAATAGAAAACTTAGAAGTATTTACACATTCTATATATTAAGATATGTCCTGTGCATGTGGTGCTAAATTTAATATCATGTAATAGTTTATCTACCTTTTCAATCTAGAATGTTTCCTAAAGTTTTTAATACCCCTTCTGAATTCTCCAATATTACAGATGAGTCACAACCTTTAATAGTAAACTCTTCATACAAGTGCCTAATACATTAAAGTTTAAACATTTTTTGCCAAGGAAGTAAGCTATAATGGATACTACCTTAGACGTGGTCAAGGAAAACCATGACGTAGCTTCAGAATTCAGCACTCTATAGGTACAAATGCTCAGAAAATGATGAACAAAGAGAATTCTTACTACCACTATGATTTATGAGCTTTCATGTCAGTCACACTCTACTTTTCAAACTCTAACATAGTTACCTCTGCTCTGAACATCGCAGGATTCTGGTTAACGATACATAGTTTCCTTCAACTGTCCCTTTGCTTACAGTTGGCACAGATTTTCTGCAAGCCACATATAAGGCACATGCTAACCAATGAAGATCATTTCCCTGTAAAATAAAGGAAAGTTGATGTTTAGCTAATGAGCTATATGTATTTCAATATAAAAAAATTCTTATGTTTAAATCGAAAGTGATATTTATGTTTGTGGGAAACTGTATTTTCAATGATGGCCCTATCCCATGTGCTCATCTTATAATTCGACTTTGATTTTCTGCCACTGAGAGGCAGGAGTCTGTGTTCCCTCATTTTGAAATGTCTCAACCAACAGCACAGGTAATAAAAGTGATGCTTTGTTAACTTCCAATATCATAAAAGGCAATACAGACTCCACCTGGCTCTCTCTCAAGACATGTACCATTAGAGTCCCAGCATGGGAGTAGAACACCTTGAGCAAAATACTTAACAGTCACAGAGGTTTGATTTTCTTATCTGAGGACTGTGAGAACTGAATGAATTACAAGTATGCAACACAGAAAATAGAAGAAATCAAAAGACATAAAACACTGCAACCAGTATTCGGCATGAAACATCGCATTACCTTATAGCATACCTAACTATAAGCTCCATAGGCCAGAAATTGAGTAAACAAACACGTTTTCAAAAATAATTTACTAACCATCTCTTATTTGTCACTTGTTTACATAACATTGGATGTCATGTGACTTCACCTCTGAGTTGAAATACCTCAAATGTACAGTAATCTGATTTACAGGATTATCCTGAGGGTAAGACAAGAGCTTATTTGGAGGCATTTATGCCCATCACCAAAAAAAGAATCCTTCTCTTTGCCTGACCACAGGAACCACTGCGAAATAAACAAGAACATGGCCTATTCAGCCAGATCACCTAAGTATAAGAAAGAGCTTTGCAGACTCTGCACGCTGTCCATATGTGTGCTTTATACGCCAGGAACCACATTTTGCCGTATTTAACCTTCAGAAGAACAACTCTATGAGGGTAGCTACAAATCTCTCAAATTTACATATCACAAAATAGAGTTTTGAGGTGGTTAATTGTCCAAAGTCACCTACGTCTGTCAGGTTCTAAAGGCAGTATAGTACTAGCTTTTTATTTTCCTCCTGTAGATACAATGGAGAAGGAACAGAATTAAAATCCTATTAATGGAAGAATAACTAAGAAAAAATGATCTTAAGTGACATACAGGCAAAAATACTCTATTATAGTTAAATACTTTGGTTAGGTCTTCCCATTCTGAGCCTATCTGCCCTACTCTTTCCATAACCTGTAAAACAACTTAAGAAAATCATGTGGCTTCCTGTTTAAATGCTACACACACGGGCAATGAAACAGCTGATAAACAACCACCCAGACTTCCGTGTCACTTCCCATTGGCCCAGAAGGGGGAGGTGCCTACAGAGCTGAGCCTCACTGGCTAGAAAGACCATTTTTTCTCATCTGCGAGTCGCGTCGGAAGAAAGGGACATAGCATACCTGTAAGACACTGACTTATTATAAGAGTCCCGTGTAGTATCTAGGGGAAACAAAAGGTGCTCAAGGTCATCGCGGTCCTGACATCCTAGTGGCAAACAGGGGCGTGTGTCTGTGACCAGAGAGGCAAAAAGCCCATTTCCTGAGCCTTGGAGAAAATGCCTCTTGTACACACACGTACGTGAACACAGCCCGACACCTAACGAAGCGTTTCTGCAAAGACACGCGACGCCTGGGCGGAGGCAACGCGCTGCAGGAGGAAAAGGACCGAACGAGAAGGCTGGAACCCCGAAACCGGGCTAAGCCCGGTGCGAGGGCAGCAGGCCCCTCCCCCTCCCCGTAAGGCCCTGACCCCTGCACCTGTTCTGCCGACCAGGTGGCTGCGATTTTGTCATCGTGGGCCCGGCCTGGCGGTGCTACTTTAGGGCAGGAGGCGTCCCCCGGGCGGAACGCGAGAGCGAAGAGCAGCGAGGCCGGCTCGCCCCCGGGGCCGCGGAGAGCGTTGCCAAAGCCGGGCTTCCAGGGCCGCGGCGCGCAGACAGGACCCCCGCCCCTCCCCGGTTTGCAGCCCCGCGCGCGGCGCCCGACG
>NW_011888832.1:3324572-3378938 GCF_000151845.1 Pteropus vampyrus
CGTCGCCCCGCCCCGGGCGCACCTCCAGCGTATAGCTCTCGCTCATGCTCCGGTAGCTGTCCCAGGCCTCGGCCCGCGCCGCCTCGTCCATGTTGAGGCGGCTGCACAGCTCCTCGAACCGCTGCTGCGTCTGAGGGGCCGGCGACCGGGCCGGCTGCGCCGCGTCCTCCGCCTCGCCGTCCTCGTCCTCCTCCTCAGAGGCTGCCGCCGCCGGAGGGGGTGGCGGGGGCGGCGGCGATTGGTCGCCTCCCGATGGCATAGCGCACCCCTGGCCGGCCGGTCCTCAGGTGAGCTGAGGGCTCGGGCCCGTAGCCATTCAAACCGCGAAGCGCCCGCCCGTCGGCCGCTTATACGGCGACTGCGCTGCCGCTAACAACGCTTGGCTTCACGCAGGCACCCGTAGTTCTGAGCAGGGCCTGATGGGAAATGTAGTCCGGGCCGGAGGCCCACGGGGATCAAAAACCATTAATTAAAAAAATTTTAAAAATGAACTCTTGTAGTCTCTCTCTGGGCTGAAATAAAAGCGGCTTCTCTACATTTTAAGTAGCGCTCCGTCCTAAGACCATCCAGCTGGGCTCTAGTGAAGAAAAACATCCAAAACACATTAGTTTCATGTGGAGGTTGAATGTCCAAGATGTCCCGAGAAAGAATCCCCATCACCCCTGTGTTCTTATCGGCAAAATAAGGATTTCAAAGGGGCTGTCCGCCAAAGTTCATTTTCAGCGTCGCTCCTAATTTCTAGTTCTTTACTAAGTTAAATTTTACTTGCGTCTTTAACATAATTATTGATTTTTTTAAAGCAGTAATTTCTTCTCCCACCGTTGGGCCAGTATACATTCGCTGTCAGTGTCTTTATTTGTATTATCCTCAATCACCCAATTGGCTTACCTTTATTCTTTTATTTTGCTTTCTTTTCATGTATAAAGGCTCGAATCACTTTATCTCCAATCTTTGATTTATAAATAGGCATAGTATAAAATATTTTCGTGCTTGAGAAGCCAAAAGGCATTGCTCAGTGAGGCTTGTAAAATAAACCGAGAAGAAATATTGGGACAAAAGCAAGAGTGTAGGGAAGCTTTAATAGGAGCAGGGAAGATGGGGAGGAAACCTGGAGGTAGGAGAGAAGGAACACCAGAAAGATAACAAGATGCCTCAGGAACAATTTTGAGAGACCATGAAACCCTAGTCGTAAACCCTGTAAAAAAAAAAGTCACAGTAATTAGGGTAGGATTTGCTCTATCAGTGCTGATTTAAGGTGATCAAGGAAGGACAAGAACAGAAGTTGACTACAACTGCTTTATAAATATTTGTAAATAAGTTTATAAGATATTCCTGTACTTAGGTGAGGAATACTAAATTTTAAAATATTGCTTATTTTTGTTTCCATCATCAAAAAAATTTGAATTGTTTTTGAGATAAAATTCTCTTTACTGTTTTTAGTAAAACAATGTAACTGAAGTAAAATTGATGGGTCATAAAACATCAAATATGTATTTTATTAAAATATGCTGCTTGTTAATGTCTATTTTCAAAGTCAGCACTCTAAATATTAGCAATTTGACACTATAATCCACTTTAAAAATACACTTACAAAACTTTTAACTAGAAATTTTATATCATTCCTTTTTCTTCTTTACCTCATATTCCCATTCTATCCCAACGAAGTTTTATCCTAATGTTTTGTGCTTGAAAGTCCTTTCTTGGTTTAGTATTTTATCAAAATGTATGTGGCAAATTAATTTTTTCAGGCATCCTTTTGTCAGATTCATTGAGGTAAAATTTGCATGCAGTAAAACTATTTTACGTGTACACTTCTATGAATTTTTAAAAAGAAATGTCTACCACAATCAACATATACATTTCCATCAACCTGTTTCCCAGTGTCCCTTTGCAGTATAAACCCCTCCTCACACATCCCCTGGCAACTACTGATCAGTTTTCTGTCCTCAGCTACCCCTCTTTTCCAAAATGCCGCGTAAATGTAATCATACACTATGTAGACTTTGATTCTGGCTTCATTCGACTTAACGTGCCTTTCAGATTCATCCAAGTTGCTGCATGTGTCAGTTCTTTGTTCTTTTATTGGTAAGTCATAGCTACTGCATGAACGTCCCAACATGTATCCATTTACCAGTTAAAAACATCTGGGTTGTTTCCAGTGTTTGGTGTTTGTGATTATGAGAAAAGCTACTATAACACTGATGTGTATGCTTTTGTGTGATACAAGTTTTCATTACTCTTGGATAGATACTTGAGTGTACTCTGGGCTGAACTTTGTCCTTTCCCCCGCCCCCCAGCCCAAGTTCATGTTAAAACCCTAACCCCTAATGTGACTGTACTTAGTGATAAGGCTTTCATTAGGTAGCTAAAGTTAAATGTGGTCTTAAGTGTGAGGCCCTAATCCAATAGGAGTGGTAGCCTTATAAGAAAGCCACACGCAGCATCGAGAAAAGGGCACATGGGCACCCAGAGCAAAGATGCCCAAACAAGCTAAGAGAGTGGTGTTGCTGGGTTTAAGGTAAATAAATGTTAAACTTTATAAGACACTGCCAAATTCTTTTCTAAAGTGGCTCTATCACTTTGCATTCCCAGCCACATCAAGATTTAAATTTATTGCCCGTGATCGTGAGGCAGTAAGTGTTAAATTCCATTCAGATTGAGTTATCATATGACTGGTAGTAGAGATTGTGGCTTCAAGTGTGTTTGCAATTTGCTTATGTTTCCAAAAAATATTTTCTAAAAAGGTGCGTTGCTACCAGCAAAAACTAATCATTTGTTTGAATTTCCACTTTAGGAGGCTATCTACTTTGGCAGGGCCAAAGCCAATTTCACCAAGTATGTGAACAGTCTCTTGCTGGGAGCTAAGTTAACTGGCATTGTGTGATTGATTTCAGTCAGGCATTCTTATCTGTTATGGACTAACGCTATGAGCCAGGTAGGTCTGCCCCTTGAACCTGCTTTATTTATTTTGAATGAGAATCTGCCTGCTAAAAATTCAATTAACAGTATAAACTACAATTAGCTACATTTAATACACAGGGAAGACTTGGTATTCTGGAATAAAAAGAACATGCCTTTTTAGCCTTTTCTGTCATCATAAACAATTAAGATCTGGCGATACTTATGGGGCTTGTTGGAGTAGATATTGGGCTATATACCCCAATCTGCTTTTTACTGCTGTTTTTAAACATTTTTGTCCTTTTTTCTTTTCCTTCCTGCATTCAGGCTATAAAATGTTTCTTCTTTACACTGGAGTCACCATATGACCTGTTGGTAATTCTTTTTCTCCTTTCTCTTATTAGGGTGAGGGGTACTTGCAAACTCAGTACCTGAGATGGCTGGAAATGCATATCAAGTTAAAGCCCAACAAGCAGTGAGTGAAGGCCTTGCTTTGAGTGGAGGGCATGGATGTTAATGACTGAGTTTCAATAAATCAATCATGACCACAAATAAAGACACTGAATAACCAAAGCAATCTTAAGAAAGAAGAACAAAGCCGGAGGCATCACACTTCCTGATATCAAACTATATTACAAAGCAATAATAATCAAACCAGTATGGTACAGGCATAAAAACAGACACATAGATCGATGCAACAAAATAGAGCAGATAAATAAACCCACATATATGTGGTCAATTAATTTACAAGAAAAAAAAGCCAAGAATATAAAATGAGAAAAGGATAGTCTCTTCAATAAATGGTGTTGAGAAAACTGGACAGCTACATGCAAATGAATGAAACTGGACCCCTATCTTACACCATACACAAAAATAAACTAAAAATGGATTAAAACTTGAACATAAGACCTGAACCCATAAAATTCCTAGAACATAGGTGGTAAGCTCCTTGACATTGGTCTTGACAATTAATTTTTGGATTTGACATCAAAAGCAAAGACAACAAAAGCTAAAATAAACAACTAGGACTATAGCAAACTAAAAAGCTTCTGTACAGCAAAGGAAACCATCAACAAAATAAAAGGCAACCTACAGAATGGGAGAAAGTATTTACAAATTATATATCTGACAAGGGGTTATTATACAAAATATATAAATAATTCATACAACTCAACAGAAAAAAAAATAAAGCAAAACAACCTCATTAAACAATGGACAGATGATCTGAACAGACATTTTTCCAAAGATATACAATGGCCAACAGATACATGAAAAGGTACTCAACATCATTAATCATCAGGGAAATGCAAATCAAAACCAAGGTAAAATACCACCTCAAAGCTGTTAGAATGGTTATTATAAAAAATACAAGAAATAACAAGTGTTGGCAAGGATGTGGAGACAAGAAAACACTTGTGTGCTCTTAGTGAGATGTAAATTGGTGCAGCCACTATGAAAACAGTAGGGAGGTTCTTCACAAAATTAAAAATAGAATTACCATATAATTTGACAAGTCCGTTTCTAGGTATTTATCCAGAGGAAACGAAATCACTATCTTGAAAAGATGTCTCCTCCCCATGTTCATTGCAGCATTATTTACAATAACCAAGACATGGAAACAACCAAAGCATTCACTGACAGATGAATGTATAAAGACAATGTGGTACATGGTGTGTGTGTTGTGCATGTGTGTGTGTGTGATTTGCCATAGAATAGGAAATCCTGCCATTTGTGACAATACGGATGGACACTGAATGTATCATGGTAAGTGAAATTCAGAAAAAGAGAAATACTGTATGATCTCATATGTGGAATCTAAAAAAATAAGCAAAAAATAACCTCTCATATAGAAAACAGACTGGTGGTTGACAGGGGTGGGCAAAATGGGTGAAGGTGCTCAAAAGGTACAAACTTCCCAACTTATAAGATAAATAAGTCCTGAAGATGTGATACACAGCATGGTGACTACAGTTGACAATACTGTGTTGCATATTTGAAAGTTGCTAAGAGAGATCTTAAGTTCTCATCACAAGAAAAAAATGTGTAACTGTGTGGTGATGGATGTTAACTAAACTTATTGCATAATCATTTCACAATATATACATATATCAAATCATTATGTCGTATACCTAAAACTAGTACAATGTAATATGTCAATTATATCTCAATAAAAAAATCAATATTGGTTAAGAGGTTTGGTTCTTGGGGTCTGATTATCCACTCACTCATCCATTCATTCATTTAGCCAGAGAACTAACCTTCTATCCAAATATTCAACAAATGTCTAGTCAGTGCTTATTATATATCAAGTACTTTGCCAAGCAATGATACAGCTGTGAATGAGACAAGCACGATCTCTCCTCTCACAGAACTTGTGATCTCATGGGTAGAATAGTCCCAGAACAAGTAACTGTCAAATGTAAATATGAAAAAATTTAAGGAGCTACTGGAGTGCATCAAGGAGACTTTAACCCCGTGTGAGTGTGTGTATGTGTGTGTGTATGTGTGTATGTGTGTGTGTAGGGGCTCAATAACTGGGTATTAAATTATAAAGTATCCATATATGAGAATGAAAAAGTCCTTAAAAATGTTTTAGAAGATTCTATAGCGACATGGAAAGATTATTATATTGTAAATGAAAAAAACTGCAACAAATGATATATACAGTGTAACTCCACTCTTATTAGAATATGTAGTACGTAGATGCAAAGAAAACTGACCTGAAAGTTAACAATTTATCTCTGAGCGTTCAGTGTCATGGGGCTGTTTACTTTGTGCTTTCCCTACACCCCGCCCCCTCCCCAATTCTCTATAATATGTATCTTATTTTTTCCCAAGAAAAAGAATCTAAAAATTCATCAAGATGTTATTTTTGCCTATTAATTTGGCAAAGATTATTTCAAAGGACAATACACAGTATTGGTAAGGATTTGGGGTACATGAGCATTCAAAAATGTATGCTGCTAATGGTAGTATAAATTGCTACTAATGGCATTATAAACTTGGCAACACAAATCAAAATTTTAAATACAGAGGAAGTATTTTCACTTCGAAGGATTAAAGAAATTATGGATAAATGCAAAAAAATGCATATATAAACCCAAATGTCTATTTCTCAGTACATGGTTAAATAAATTACATGTGTATGGGCCAATACTATGTATTAAATTCACATTGCAGGATACATACTGACCTATGTCAGTATATCAAGGGCAGAAGAGTAAACATTATGCCCCATATATTACTGATTTAATATGAAAATTAGTAGTTTCCTAGGGCTACCATAACAATACTGTGAACTGGGTGGTTTAAAACAACAGAAATTTATTCTCTCACAGTTCTGGAGGCGAGAAGTCCAATATCAAGGTGTTGGCAAGGTGGTTCCTTCTGGAGGCTCTGAAAGAGACTGTTCCATGCTTCTCGTCTAGTTTCTCCTGGTTGCTGGCAACCCGTGGTGTCCTTGGCTTCTAGCTGCATCACTCCAATCTCTGCCTGTTGTGTGACCTTCCTCCCTGTGTCTCTGTGTCCTCTCCTCTTCTTATGAGGACACCAGTCTGGAGTAAGGACCCACCCTGATCTAGTATGACAGCATCTTTATTAATTACATCTGTCAAGACCCTATTTCCAAATAAGATTATATTCTGAGGTTCTCAGTTGACATGGAATTTTGTAGGACACTAAGCCACCCACTACATGTATGTAACTAACATACAAAAAAGATTGGGAATCCATACCAACAGTATGTCTCTCAGGGTGGGTTTATGCATGACTTAAATATTTCTGTGTTTTTCTGCACTCAAAAATAAATAGCTTATGTACTGAAGTTACATTTATGTATGATTAAGTTCTAAATTTATTGTAAAGATGAAGATTATCTGTAGTAAAATGTCAGTCTTTCCTTCCTACAGTTCACAAGATACAGAGTACGTAATTTTATAAAATTATCTTCTCTCAAAAACATCCAACATTGCCAATTCTTCCTCCAGCATCGGTGTAGATTACTGTTCTTCTGGGTGGGCACTAGATGAAGTAGTTGGCTTGTGTTTACATGCTATATTGTATGAAAAAAGAAAAAAAGGTTTTCTAAGCATAAAAGTATAGTTAAATGTGTTCAAGTTAAATGAGTGTATACTGAGACTTCACTGTTTTACTTTTGTAATTAGAGGAAAAACAAATTTCCATGTTTACAAAAAACACTACCAACAATGGCAATGAACTGGGAAAGACTCTTATAAGACCAAGGGAAAATGATTTCAGACTTGCAAATGGGACTCCTTTAAGAGGTTAGGTATATTTCGGAGTCTTTCTGGATTTTTTTTAAAAGTCTAGGGGAAGAAAACCTAAGGAAATAATAACATTGTGGATAGAATTATTGCCAAATTCTCTCTTTCAAAAATTCTTCCAAAGTATACTTTCCGTTTAAAAGATTTATGGCTATGGTTTTCTCTCACAACTGGAATAAGATAAATTCAATCACAAAAAGTATTGTCATGTACAGAGGCTGACATCATGGGTAGTCAAAGAATATGTTTAATAAAAAATAATTAAACTTCCATTTGCTCTATAGAACATCATAGAAAGTAATTTAATAAATTACAAATGACTTTTTAAGACGCTTGCTCAACTACAGAAAGCAAATTCAGACTACACGAAACACAACTGGTAAATATTGCAAATGTCCAAAAGAAAAATTGGACTAAGACTTGAATCCTGAAACCTGAAACAAGGGCTATAAATACAAGGCAATAACAGCTATAATTCTTTTAGTAACTACCAACACATACTTGGAAATCCTTTCACTGCAACTTTAGTATTATGTAATTCTACTGATTTTTTTCCCTTATAACCCTTAACTTTACACAACCATATTCGCGTGGATTTTTTTTAACCTGATAGCTGGACAACTTTTCCCCGATCAATAATAAATAGAAGTGTTTCAAAACCCAAGAGAATATTTAAAGTTAATATTAGCCTTAATACTTTGAAAACTGCAATTGCCTTATTACATAGAGAATCACTAAGATGTTAACCAACTTCATTTGAGCATAATTAGGAAAATATTTTATCTCATAAAATTTGATATAAATTACATTTTAGTGGTAAGATCTAGGGCTTTTTTTTCCCTTTTTTTTTTTTTTTTTTAAATTGGGGAAAGAAAGGAATAAAGGTCATGTGGGTAGAAGTAGAGTGAAGGAATGGAAATATGGTGTTGAAATACTCCACCGGCAACCTAAGTTCACTGTGTTTGAAAAACTTTGGCTATCTCATAGGTGTATTCTAGTTAAAGAAAAGTGCAATACTGCAAAGGGAAGATACTAAATGTGTCATATATCATTTTCATGATGCAGAATTACCACCACTTCTCCTGGATGGGCATCAGAGTGACTATTGCTAAGACACTGCATAAAAGACTATCAATTCAAAGTATCATTTTGAGAAAATACAAAAATCAATACCATCCCAATGGAACTTACATAATTTGGTAAATGCATATAACACTGTCTGCCTAATAAGGGGTTAGTTTTTTACATACAGAAACATAATTTACTGGTAAATATCTCGGAAAATCCATTATAATTGCTTAATTCATGACAAAGCAACAGAGTTCTATCATCAAAACACACTGAAAGTTATTTTTTCTGTGGAAGAGAAGTGGGGTACTTTCCCCCCCTGAATGAATCCCCTTGCGAACTTTATCACTGACTTATGCAAGTACCAGAAGAATGCTATCATTTATCTCTCTTTAAGTTATAAATGGTATTTTATGTCCAATTCAGTTCTAATTGTTTTAAATATATATGAAAGTGAACCTTGACCTCTGCCTTGTCAGAATAATAGCAGCTTTAGCAGGAGAAATTGTATCACAAATCAAGTATCAGACAAATTTTACATGGTACAGCGCTCTAAGAAATTGATTGGAAGCCTTGGGCTTCATTTTGTGGTTTACAGGTATAACTCGTATATTTTTTTGAGATTATTCAAAGTGCATTTTCAAAATGGGCAACTCAGTATATTTAATATAAACTGATAACCCAACACTGATTCTGGGCAACATTTAGTCTGCTTACACCTAGAAGAAACTCAAGATGAATTTAGACTATTTGCATATTACTTTACCACTATTATCTGTTAATTTTGGAAAACTACTATGACATAAAACACAAATTGAAATCTACACAAAGAAAGCAAACAAACAATTTTTTTTTTTACATGAAGTATGCTGAAGTTCTTTTCTGTGGCATTTCATGAGTTTGCCTTTTCTGAACCCCAAAAACAGACATTACTCATCTGAGACATAATTATTTCTAATAGGAGGCCAGACTTTGAAAAGTTAAAACTAAGTATGTCTAGAGGGTGCCAAAGTCAAATGACACAGGATTACTTTATGACTTAATTTTACTGATACCAGAGTTAGGCTCAGCAAAAAGCAAGTCATATTTCTTGCCAGATTAACATGATATATAGGACGTGTTTAAAAAACCCCTGAAAACAAGTATAGAATTAGAAACGAATGTAAACTTCCTAAACTAACTCAGCTGAGGTAACAGGTAGCCAGTTAAATTGGCTGATTGGGAAACTTATTTCTTCTTGAAAACACACTTGTACCTGAATGGGAAACATCAGCAGTGCATCGCAACACTAGAGCATTTTCGTGTAATTAAAGCAATGGATGGTGACGTAGATTCTACAGCTTTCATGACATTCATTAGCTGCCCAAATTATTGCTGAGTTTTGATCTGTAAATTATAGGTGTCAAGGAGGCTGTAAAACTATATTCAAATTAAATCAGTAATATGCATAAAGGATTCTGTGTTCACTGCAAATATATTAAATATACAACTCTCATGGAGCATAATTTTCATAAAATTAACCCCCAACAAAATTATAATGCCTTTTGTTGTAATTTTACACCTTTATGTATTTGATAGTACATACGAGTTCAGAACCTTATGAATCTTAAGAAATATTACATGCAAAACGTCTCTGAAAGCAGTTTGCACTTCTAAACAAATAACTGAAATGTTCGGTCAGGAAGTTATTGATGCACTCCACACTGGGGTATTTACAATTAATAATTAAAGAAAAAAATCCAAAATCAGTTCATAATTTAAGTGTAGTCCGGGAATCAGTCTTCGTTACTAGAATCTGAATCCTCGGATGACGCTGATGTACTGTCAGAGCCAGACGAAGCATCGGCTTTCTCTGAACCCTCATCTGTGCTGTTTTCATTGAGAGGACTTGGTTCAGTCCCCCCTTTGTCCTCCTGATCTCTACCTCTGGAATCTTCTTCCTTTACTTCTACAGACTTAGATGAGCCTAAGTCACTGTTTTTGTTTTTCTGTACATCAAAAGTATTGGACTGGGATAAAGTTGGAATATGAAGATTAAGGCCTGGAGTGAGAAGCATCCCTGGATAAAGTATATTAGATAGTAACAGTGGGTTAAGAGCTAACGAGTTGGCAGCTGCAGCTGTATTTAATGCAGCAGTAGAGGATGTTGACGGAGAACTTGACACAGAGTTTTCTCCACCATTCTCTGAGTTTTGGCTCTCTGTCCTTTCTTTTTTTCCTTCTAGCTCCTTAGAGTCATTTCCCTTTTTTTCTTCTGTTCCAGAGTCTGTAGGCTTTGTCAGGAGCCCTCCCATGCCCAACAGGTTTGGTAATCCCGTCACTCCTGACAGCAGCATGGGGAACAGGGCAGCCACGTTTTTAGCTTCTCCTCCAGAAGAAAGGCCGGCAGGCATTCCCATCAACCCCGCGGTGACCTGCAGTGACTGCAAGTTCTGTAGGTTTTGTTGTAAGGCCTGAAGAGTTGTGAGATCCATACCTGGAAGTAATCCATTGGCTAACAGAGGACTGCCCGCGACGCTGGTGGCAGCCGCCGCCGCCGCGGCCTTCGCAATTCCGCTTTTAGGCCGTCTTCCTCGCCTGCTTACTTCTTCTCTCACCACAGGACCAGTGAGAATTCGTTCGTACATGCTTTCCGGAAGAAAGCCCTGAGAAAAAGCAAAAAAAACACACTAATAATAGCTATACTACAATCATTAGCCACCAGCTTGTGATGCAAACAACCTATTAAAAACAGCTAATTATTCGTAAATTTCTTCTTTATGATAAAATATAATAAATTACAAAAGAGAGAAGCTAATTTGACATCATTTTAAGGTGTGGCTTGAAACAGCTCTTCCACTTCTCATTGTATCAGAGAGAGCAGAGGCCACACTAGCTTTCCTCAATACTGTGGAGGGATACGTTTGTAGAACAGTTCTAGAAAACAAAAGGTCCAAAGAAACTTTTTGATGAGGGTTACTCCCGTACCCTGACATGCTTTATATCACCAAATGCTCCAGAAGGCTAAAGTAGTGCCCCTCTTCTAATCTGGAAGAACAAAAGGAAAGGACAGAGGAAATAAGTAAAAGGTTAAGACTAAAATGAGATGTTTCATCTGAATCTCATGACGACCACTTTTGAAATAAGGGATACGGCCAAGCCGAAAAGATACTCGACGGCTGGGGGCGGGGGGGGGCGGGGCGGGGGGAATGGGTGCGAATCACCTGGCTCGGAATAGCAGTGGCACTTTCGGACTGAGAAGCCTCAAGTCCAGGAAAATGGAAAACAAACCATGCTATTTTCCTGTGATTTTCTTGGGCTCAAAAGTAGAAGCTGTAAGGGTTTAGAACCTTTAGACCAGCATTGTCCAACAGAAACATAACGTAAGCCACATATGTAATTTAAAATTTTCCAGTAGGCACATTAAAAAAGGTAAAATAGAAGTAGACATTACCTTTAGTAATATATTCTATTTAACAGAATATAAGCAAAATATTATCAGTTCAATATGTAATCTATGAAAATAACTGAGATTTTACATTCTTTTTCCAAACTAAGTCTTCAAAATCCGAGGCCAGTGTTTTCCTCTCACAATGCTTGATTCAGACTGGCCACATGTCACTTACTCAGTAGCCACTCATGCCTGTGGCTACCATTTGTGACAGTTCAGCTCTTGACTTGACAGTGGCTTAAAAGACTCTCATAGTACTGTTCTTAAATTTTGGTTTGAATTGATCAACTTATTCTCTTAAAAAACATTAGGATTCACTGCAGAAAACATGACAACAAAAAATGCAAATAAAAAATCCATCCGTAATTTCACCAAGCAGACATAACCATATATAAATTCTAAAACTCCCCTTACCTCTCTTTCTACAATAAAAACTAGAAGCATACTAAACAGTTTTATAACCTCCCCTTTTCATTTGGACCCCTGAAAAAAAACAGTTATTATTTATTTAGCATTTACCACATGGTTAGGCTTCGCTATTCCAAGAGTTTAACTATTACCCCATTTATATACTGTGAACTTTCTCCCTTGTCGCAGATGTTCTTCTAAGATAAATTTTTAAAATAGATGCATAGTTTTCCAACATAAAGCCGGACCATTAGTATTTTCCAATTTTTTTACTACTATACTATGATGAATATCCTTTTATATATTCCTTTTCCCACATCTTTGATTTTTCTTTGTGGCATTGTTCAAATACTATCTCAGAGATTAAAATAAAAACAAATCAGTACATACCAATTCTTCTAACTCAGCAAGCATCTGAGTCATTTGTAACATGTAATGCAAAATAAAAATTGTGGACTACAAAGCACCATCACATGTTCATGCAATATTTTGTTGATTCTTAACTTAAAATTTAATCCAAGTAATAATGAAATGATGTGTTAATTTTAAAACGATGTTGGACTTGGCATTTATGAAATACTCACAGACTGTTTAACAACATCTCCCCATTCAGGAGCGACTCCGTACTCTGAATTTTCTTTCAAGAATCTACATAAATCTTTCAAAGGGGGAGCAAATGCACCTCCGACCTGTAAACAAAAAGCAGGTTGTCACACATGTAAAAACACTATTATACATGGAGACATGTCTTGCTTTTATTCAGAGTTTATTCTTTAAAACATGTATTCTTTGAATCTCCTCTGACAATCTTTATTATTTAAAAAAGACTACCACAACAAATAAGGACTATTAGAATACTATATAAACATGTGATAATGCTAAATTTTAATATTTTAATTGGGGTACCTAGAATAATAAAATAAAAAACTACCATTTACTGTGTACCTACTATGCTGTATAGGCAGTAGAGCCTAGTTAAAAGTATCCCTTTGGAGTCAGACTTAACAGCTAAGGAAACCTGAGCAAACCAGTAAATCTCTCTGAGCCTAAGTTTTCTAATCTCCAAAATGGGATTAACAATACTTCCCCCCCGTAGAGTTTTATGAAGATAAACTAAGATGATTAAGTGCCTTTGCACACGGTCTCTGTTACATAATATATGTTACTATTATTATATGTAGAGCATTGTGCTAAGGACTTTAGGTATGTGATTTATTTTAGTTCTTACTATGCTTTTGAGATAGTATTATTTCTATTTTTCAAATGAAGTAACTAAGACTCAGAGAAGTTATATAAGTTGCCCAAAGCTAGCTAACAAGTGTTAGGGTCACATTTCAAATTCAGGTCAGAAAAACTCATGCTCTTATCTATTATGCAAATTGACACCCTAAAAGTATAAAAAGGTACCTATCCTTTGTGTGTGAAAAGTGATATAAACCAACTAATCATAAGGAACTTGAAAAAATTAAGAAGAAACTATGTATAATAATTAGTATGAAATCAAAACAAAATATTTTCCAATTCAAATGATTTAAATTTAAATGATTTGGACCTACCAATTTAATGTTCCTTTGGAGTCTAAACATATTTCTTGAGTAATTTCTTCTTCCAAATCTCTTTCAATGAATACATAATATGTCTTGATGATAGGATACAGATGGGTTTTAATTATGGCCAGTTATAATACATCTATTAGTATTCTTATATAGTATTTCCCATCATCTTTAACTTAGTCTCTGTAGTTTCTGTTCCCTTCTCTTTTTCATTACCCTCTAATTAAACTCCAGTTTAAACTAGAGGCCCTCTAGGTGGTTTATGGGGGATTTAGCAGGTAGATTCTTTGCCTTGATGACTCATGAATCCTGAAGTCTGTACTCAAGAGACTCAGGACAATAAAGAACTGTACAAATTAAAGAAAATGAACAGGCCCCTTATCAGGTTATCACATTAAAAATAAAATTTAGAGTATTTATTATTAAACCTAACAAGTAAAAATACAAAAATTTTCCATTTTCTTAAAACATGCTAAAACAAACTTTGTCATATCTAGTAATTCTAATTTTGTTATAAGATGAAGCTATTTTTAACAAAATTAAGTCAACCATTTCTAAAATGTCACGTGGTTCTTTCTCTAATACATCTATGACATCACTTTAAAGTACCAACAAAAGCTGATGAAGCTATTTCAACAAAATTGGAACAAAAATTAGTATTAATTTTAAATATTAATTTTAATGAGTTGATACACAACTATATTAAAACTGTAACTTTAAAAAGTAGTTTTCTTCCAATATTAGCCTATTAGGTAGGTATCTTTAAAACATTTTATTTCCATGTATCAGAAAATTACATAATATGCCGATTTTGGTAAACAAGACACTTTACGGCCATCTGAAGGAAAATTACAGTAATAAATATATAAATCGATGATGGCTATGATGAGAATGTTGTCCCCTTTCATCAGGGTTTCTCAGCCTCTGCACTACAGACTCTTTGGGTGCATGTTGTGGGTGTCTGTCCCACATGCTATAAAAATTTAGCAGCATCCCTAGCTTCTACCCACTGGGTACCAGTAGCATCCTTCCCCGCCCACCACCCACCTCCCTGCTCTTGAGCATGGTTATCAAAAATCTCTCCAGACACTGCCAAATGTTCCCTAGAGGACAAAACTGCCCCCTGTTGAGAACCACTGCCACAGATGCAGTGCCACTACTTAGGCACAGCTGTGTAAAGTGACTTGGTCATTTCATTTAATAGCTTAGCCAAAGATATGGGTTTGAAATTAGACTGCATAAAATTATAGTAAATATCTTTTCCCACAAATCTGCTAGGTTTAGAGATCTCTTAAAATTGAACCAATATAAAAGGACAACAAATATATGGATACCTTTCTGGCATTTCTTCTGTTAATCAACTGAACACGTTCTTCTCCAGTAAGACTATTAACATCTAGTTTATTGGGGTTTCTGCAACGATGCCTTTTTTGTTTGGGCCTCCCCTCATGGAGCTGCATTCTCTAAAATAAACAGACATAGAAATAGCTTTAAAATCTTGACTTGTACAAATAATACAAGTGACTTGATTAAAGTAACTTAATCCTTTATTGAAGATATATAGCATATATATCACAGCACATATATTCAATGGCATACTGAAAAACTGACATTAGTTAAACTTCGAAAATGTTTAAATTATATTTTTATATTTAATATAATAAAAATATTAAATAAGACTTAAAGTATTATTGCATGAATCTTTTCCTCAAATTATAAATTTAAACATTTTTCAAGGCCATCATGATGACCAAATTTATTGTTCTATAGAAAAGTAGGCTCCAGAAATGAGGACACTTCTAGTACCTTCTTCAAACGACCTAAAAGACCACTGTACTCCTACAGTGCTACTGGAAAGAATAACCAATAATGCTGGAGCAGCTTGCACAAAATTGTATAGTTTAGTTGTTCTTCTGATAAATTTCACCAGCAACATCAGATTTTCACTGGGCTATGACACAATTCATTCACACATGTACGAGTGACTTCCAATTTCTCTTTACCTCACTGATAGACTTTATTATACCTTCTCACGTAATCCACACAGTACTCACAGATACTGTTCTTCTGGTATAAATGGGAACCCAGGCGTGGGGAGATTACCCTCCACAAGGACATGCAGCCAACAAGTGGCTATGGCTGGCAATAACAACTCTTTCCATAGAAACCATGCTTCTTACCTCTACAACTATTAACAAAGGAAGGCTTGAGGTCTGTACCTATTTCCAACCAACCAGAACACGCCAAGAGACTAATGTTCAAACTCCTCAGCATGGCACACCAGCCCCATCACATCTGGGACCTAATTCAATCCTTTCTATCCAGTTACTATCGACTGACGCATTCCCTTACATAATTTGGAATATTAGACTAGTAACTGTTTTCTGAATATGCTTTACAATTTTATCCTTTTTAAATGCTCTTCATAATTGTTTTATAATGCCTAGGATATCCTCCATTTTTGATAACATGGTCAAAGGCCTACTAATTCTTTCATCACCCACCAGCTTTATTTTCTTCTATCTTTCCCCAGATACTTTACTCTCCCTAGGCAGAGTAGTTATACTTTTATCTGCTTCCGGGGCACTTTATACATACTTCTGTTATATAAACCATGTTTTAATAGTTATATCACAATAGAATATGAGATCCAAAAAAGTCATTAATGTAAAGTATCCTTGGGAAATTAAACTATTATTTCATATTCTTTATTGTAATAAATGCTTTTTAAAATCTTAAGTTATATAAAACATTATGATATGAGATTTATTTGCAGTAAAAATAATAAATAGCTTTAAGTTAAAAAAATTAATAAAGATTTATTTGCAGTGGTAAGAGAAAGGTAAGAGAATCCTTTAGACAGTTAAGCGCCATGATATTTTTCACCGTTTTATCTTTTCTAAGGTCTTACTGACTGAATAAATGAACATTATTTTCTGACATGTTAAGAAGTTATAGTGTTGAATTAACAATTCTCAGGTTTAGAATTGAAATTTTCATTCTATGGTTGCCCATCAGATTTGTGAAAATTCCTCTCCTCAAAATTAAAAGAGCTTTATTTGCCTTTTTTTTTTTTAATCAAAAAGAATTAAATAAGTTTAAGAATTTGCGGCACCCTTTGAGAAAACTAGGAATATGAAAGGCATTCAAAAGCTAAGACGGAGGGTCACTGTTTTGGGTTACTAGGTTATTTCATGGTGATAATAGCAATGTAAAATACTGAACTAATACATATTACAGATACAATTAAAATATATACTACAGATGGTCTCATTTGAGGGACTGGAGCTTATATTTCCTTTTCGTGAAAAAAAGGTAATTTTTTTCTTTTAATAAAATAATAATCACTTTAACTTTATATAGCACCTTTTAGTCTTTAGAGATTTTCATTTTTTAATCATTGACTCAATAAATATTTACAGGAAGCTAGATACTATTCTCTATATCAAGAATAATTTGCTTCGTGCCGGGGATCCAAAGGTGAAGAGGACACAGTCCTTAAGAAGCTCACAGGGTAGTGGACAGCTTCATTGTATTATCCATTCAATTTTCACAATGGAGGCAGTGGGAACAGGCTGAACATCACTGTACAGAGGGTACACTTTACTCTTTTACCTTACAAAGTACACAGTCCTATCGAGGGAGACGGCCACAAAATTTGATACATAAGCATCTGATAATAAAGTATTACAAAATGAAATTAATAGATTTCTATGAGTAAGAAAGCCAAATGCCCATTAGATAATAGTAGTGTGTATTTCGGAGGATAAGAAAAATGCAAATGAAATATAATGATTCTCATCTTTGATTAATATAATTTATTAATTATATTAGACACAGAAGCTATATCCTTCTACCATGAAGAAGAGCTTAGGAGTAGTTTGGACACTGGATTTAAACTTATTAGCTATGTGGCACTGGACCGTTTACTTAAAATTTCAGTGTTCAATCTCTTTACCTATAAAATACTACGACGATGCTATTCTGATAAAGTTGCTATGAGACAACGCATGTTAAGTGCCGAGGCGCACAGTGCGGTCTCAACAAATGTTTACTCCGACCATTATTATTATTTTAAAACAACTCCTTGAGAGAAAGGATTGGAAGTCTAATATTTCTGCAACCTGCACTGGGCCTAACATAGTACTCTGTATATCGAAGGTGATTTTATTGTTAAATACTTATTGAATGCAAAATGAAAAACTGAAAATGACATTGTACTGTATCATAGGAAAGACGGTAATTATTTTTTTCTGTTAATTTCCCTAAGTCTTGGGCAGAATACATATTTAATTTATGTGGGTGAGAATTTATGCTTCATCATTATGAGTTTGATAAATCATAGAAATGAAATATAGCAAGATTTCAAAGTCACCACGTACAGGAATAAAAGCTCCTAAATCTTCCACATAACCTGGGTGCTCCTTAAGCCATTTTTCCAAATCCTTTCTCTTTGGTGCATCATCGCCTGCAAGTCTAGTTCCATCTTTAAGGTGAATAACAGGAACTGGACTTTCCGTATCAGGAATTCCTTGAGGTTGAGGATAAGACAGTGCTGGATTTATCCCTGTAGAAATCTGTGAGGTGGTTAAGCCCAAGTTAACCTGTAGAAAACACCAAATGAAAATGTTATTTCCATGCTTTATCATTCTAATGTTGTTCCAAAGAATGAATTCTTTTTGAAGAGGAAAAAAAATAAATTGTTTAAAAGTCTATTAAATCTTTCAAATCTAAGATTTTTATGAATCTTGGCCAATGCTGAATTCATTTAAGAGCCAATCTAAAATAATGTAGTGTACTTCTAATTTCCTAGCTATTATTCTACAAAGCAATACATATATTAGGATAAAATTTTGGACTCAAGGATCAGTATTTTTTAGATATTACTTTACTTACATGATTAGGTGGTTTATTTCTGTTAAAAAAGAGGATGTCAACACCTTCCACATTCTTCCTCCTTCCCCGCCTTTTTTTGACTACAGGCTGGTTGTCTAATATAATTCCATTGGCACCAAGAGTTGATTGAATGGAAGTACCTAATCGAATAAAATGCAAAAGTGATAAAAATCTAGTTCTTAAATTAAAAGTAATCACTTTTCTAAATATATGGAAGTGTTAGTTCTAGTTTACATATCCTAAATCAAGCAATTCTTAAGACTAAAAATACCACACCCATTTCTCATTTAAAAACTTGGAGAATTGTAACCTAAGTCTCCTTCAACTTTTGACTTCATCAATTTTTCCCGGAAATAGTCACACATCTTCTCTTCCTTCCCCTTTTCAGAGGGAAAAGTAAGCCTTTCGCAGGTACAAAATAAACCTTTCCCCTTTCTTCAATAAGTAAGTTTTATTATTTATTAATTATAAAGAAAAATAAACTTCTTTCGGCCTTTTCACGACTTCTAAAACTTTTAAAAAGTTTTTCTTATTGTGTTCCTCTTTATCACAATAAACTCATTCTTCGATGTCCCATAGTCCCTCCTGGCCCAGCCTACCTAAGGTATTTTAAGATCACCACTGTTTAGTTGGCAAACGAAACCGACTTTCTCATTCCTCATTTCAGTAGGCACTCAATAAAATAAAAAATGTTTGTAAGAGGTGTGAATAAAACAGTTCCATGCACTCACTCATTATGAAATAGCTATGTATGAGGTACTATGATGGTTCAAAGATGAGTAAGACACAGTTCCTGTTCTCTGCACAATCTAGATCTCTCTTATTTAAAGAAAATGTTATTAAGGGTAGAATCTTTGTTTAAAATGGTTCTCAGCTATAGTGAGAAATGCATTTTCAATTATTCAAGAATTTTTTGAGCAAGTCCTGTCTAACCCTGAAAAACATAATGCCCATTGGCTTGCTGTGGAACCTTATTTTAGTCACTTACCTTCCTATATCTCAGTTTCAAAATTCCTATGGTAAGAAATAACTAATTACAATGATTAAAAATCATTTTTGCATATAAAAGCACATAGGAATGTGATACATTATAAAGAGAAAAGCTTCCATTATGTCCATAGTGAATTCTGTTATAATCAGATTAAGAGACTATTACATGATTTGGAAAATTCTTTCAGTATAGTATATTTAAGCTGCAATAATAGACTTTTTTCAAGTATCACTTTTAAAAATACTATTCTATTTTGTTAGAACTTTTCATGTTTCCTATTCCAATATGAACGAAAGGCCTTGCATCAACCCCATTCCTTCATGACCACTAAACACCAATCGCTCCCCAGCTCAGCTTCCAATGCTGCCCGTAATCTAGAGTCACCTTTCCTAAGCAGGATCTGATGTTACACAAATACTTCTCCAGTAATAACTTTCGTTTCTTTAAGTATTCCATGAGAGTGAAAGATACCTTTCAGGGATTTGTCATCAACCATCCCTGTATCCTATAGATATCTGAACTATATTGGATTTCTAAAATGTCTCAATTTAACTTTTACCAATGACCATTAATTTGTACTTTATGTGTTCATCTTTAAGCTTATAATTTGTTTTTATATTGAAATGCTATTTAAAATTTATCTGTACAAAGCTACTTGATAAAATGATATTTGTACCAAATACATAAGCTCCCCAAATTAAACTGCCCTCTACAATTTAACATGTCATATTAAAAGTACCAATATTTATTTATATCAAAAATTATATTGATTACAGATTTAAGAGATGTTCCACCATTAAAAGACTGAGGAATTTTTATTAAAAGAATAAATAAAAGAGGTTTTGGAAATGATAGGAAATATGTCATGCTAAGGCAATTACTACTAGCATAATTCACCTGACACAGGCACAGATTTTGGGAAACTGGCAAGGCTGGTCTCTGACGCACTCTGAAGCTCCCGCAGTCGAGTGAGGTACTGCTGCTGTCCCAGGGTGCAATCTTCACTGTCAAACAGCCTTTTCTGAGCAAGCCCTTGCTTCTGAAATGTCAACTTCAAACCACCTTCCTGTGAAACAAACACCATTATTAAGAAAGAAAGAATTTTTAAAAATCTCGCTGTGGGATATTAATTTTTTTCTTAGAAAAAGTGACGTAAAAACCTTGAAATATTAATCAAGTTCTCTTTTGCTCATAATAAACTGAAAATATTTAATCAATGCATATTAAAATTTCTATCTCAAGTGGAAAAAAAAAAAAGAAACCATGTACTATATATACTTTTATGAGCAAAACCAAGTTTTTCACATGACCAAGTACATTGTAACACTTTCAGCTCTGAAATACGTCCCTATGTACATTAATCACTTGATGTTTTAGAAAACATTACCTTTATTTAAGACACTGAGTAATCAATTTAGCTTCAAAAGTACGGAAAAATGAGAGGATACTGATAACAGGCCATGCTAAATACTTAAAACGGAAAGTGCAGTGACACACCATTCAAATATTATGGAAAAGAACCACAACGATTAGAAATTGTCAGACTGTTTAAGAAAGCATCTTGATCAGCAGAAGGACTATTTTCAGAAATATAGGTAGAGAAACATATTTAATGACGATCCCTTTAGTAGAACACTCAGTTAAATAACTTGGATATCAAAAGAAAATCAATCCCAGTACCAGAAAACAAGTATGTGAAGGAAGTAAGAGTAAGAGCAGGCAGCCATCTGCAGGAAAAGCATGCTGCACACCGCAATCGCAATCAGGTCCCAGGGCAATAAAAATAAACATACGTCTTTGATTTTCACTGTAAACTCCTTTTCTCGTACATGCTTCTTCACCTTTGACATCTGTGTTGACTGATCGTGCTCTTCTTTAAGGCCGGCGCCTGGCGGAGTGGGCACACTGGGCTCGCTGTGCTCTGCAGCTGCGCCAGGGCTGTCCAACAGCTTTGTGGTATAGAAAGAAGCCACCGTGTTGGCATCATAACTTCTTCTAGCTGAAGGCCACTTCCCTTTCAGAACCGTTTGACAAATACTATCCAATCGGTTGATCATCACACGATCCTGTAAAAGCATGCAACATCAAAGTATAATTTTAATTATTTGGCCAGGCCTTTGGAGATCAAATGGCTCTGAGCCTTGACGGATTTAACCCAGCTATATGCGTATTTGGTATGCATATGTATTCTCACACACACAATTCTGTAAGACATTCTACAAGTACAAATTCCCATTGGTGAAGTTAAATATATTATAAAGATACTTTTCTACATTTTTGTTTTTATAATTACAAAATACAGGTTTCTTTTAAAAAATTCAAACAACTCAGGAGTCTATAAAAGAGTACAGAGTTCTCTACGCCCCCATTTCCCAGTCTCACTCCTGAAGGCAAGTATTCTCGAACCTAGTCTAGCCACATAATGGAAGAACTGTATTCATCTAATTTGAACTGCTACCACTAAATGCACATGTACTTTAATAATTTTTTTTCCCCTGGGTCACAACTGCCTATAGTAAATTTCTTCAAAGAGACTCAGTTGAAGGCATGAATTTCATAAAGCACTCGAATATTAACTTGTACATGAACATAACATCATCTTTCATTCTAAACATTCTAAGGTTATGCTGAGAAACACACACATTTATCTGGACCTAATTTACTTGATAATAATTGATACTTTTAATGCTAATACCAAAATGTTATCCTACATATTTTACAGTGACCTAATAATAATATTTATCATTAAAGCAATATAAAAAATGACTTATTTCAGCAAGAAATTGTTCATTTACCTTTGGCCAGTATGAAGCTGCCAGCATGTAACCACCTTGTAATAAGTAAGCAGACTCCGGTGTCCCATTGTTCATCTGGAAACTGTCCTGGGTCTCATCCTGGGTGGTGCTCAGTGATGCGACACTCTCTTCATCATAGGCTTTCATGTGAGGGGCACCTTCTGCTAAGAATGATTACGACTGTTTTAAAAAGACTGCATAAAACAATTTTACATATACTTCTCGAATCTTAGATAACTATTCAGATTTACTTGAAAAGGTCAGAAATAAAAACAAATGGTAAAAAAAAGAAAAATTCACCTACAATAAAATAAAGTACTCATTCTTTTTAAAATTAGCACAAAAGCAAAATTAAGTGGCATTAAAGAGTTTGAGGACAACAGGCTAATAAAACCTCCTTTTATGCATAAAATATGACCCTCAGTTAATTCCCTAGGTCTGCTTCTCTGAAACAGGTAAGCCGGTTGACAGGCGCCTCTGGACTGGGAAGATCACAAATATGTGATGAGGATACCACAACTGTCAATGTAGAGGACTCTTACAAACTAAGCACGTTCCTTGTGGCAACGCTGAAAGTCATGCCTATGGAACTGTTGTAGATTCTGGCTCCTGTGAGGTGTGGCGGATCTGTAAGCCAGAGTGGACAGTGAGCCCAGTCGATGTCAACTGATTTACTTGCGTCTGAACCGGACTTCTGCAAGGACACCTGTGGAAAAGGGCTGCCTAACGCTTCACTACTGACAAGCTGTAGTTTGTTTCCTTTCTCTTTCTGAATAGATAGCTGCCAAGCAGGGCCTATGATGCTCTTACTGGTCTAACTGCTTGACCTAAGAATCCGGGTGGCTGTAATACAGTATTAATTTTCATTTGGTCGCTAATCAACTTTTTCCAAGAAAAATATAATGCTAAATTTAAGGCAATCACAAAGAAATAAAATTATCATATAAAATCGCTAATTCTTCTAAGCTGTTTTGCAATGCCTTGAATATTGGACAAAGTGTGCGCCAATAATTCTAGTTTCTTGTTCAATAGTGCTTCCCTAACAAAATCTGTGCCTATAAAATTTAAGCTAACAATTCAAACACGGTTAAGTTATCTGAATCAATCCTTTGTGCTTGAAATGATGTCTTAAAATAGCAAAAACATGTCATGCATATACCTCGCTTTTGGGCTTCCTCTTCTTCGCTGTCGCTTTCTTCTGATGAAGATGAAGAGGAGGATGAGGAGGAGGATGAGGATGAGGAGGAGGAGGAGGACGCTGAAGAACAAGAAGAGGAGGAGGAGGAACTAGAGCCCGACCTCGAGTGGGAGCAGGAAGAGGAGGAAGACGAGGAAGAAGATGACCTGGATGAGCAGGACGATCTCTCGGAGTCGGAGTCCGAGTCGGAACTAGATTCTGATCCCCTTTTGCGGACCCGCTGCTTCTTAGAGGCTGGGTTTGGAGTTAGGGGCTCTGTTCTGGCTGCAACCATGCGCCTGTCAGCCTCGCCTTTCCCACCGGATTTCTGGTCTCCAGGAGCCTGTGGTAACACACCATTCTTTGGACTTACAGGCTCAGACTTTATTAGTGTCCTGGTTTCCTCAGAAGACATAGATTCTTCTTCCGAAGATGGAGGCTCCTCTTTAAGGTTTTCACTTTTAACTTTCACATCCTCTAGAATAACACCTTTGGCATCTAGGAGCCTAGGCAGAGAGGTAAGAGGAGAAGCAGAAAGTGCTACTTGATATTGCTGTAAAAGTGGGGTGGACGTCCTTGAATGAGCCATCTTACTTTGACTGTAGTTCCTCTGGGCTGCCATAAATGAGAGTTCAGGATCACGAAGAATGTGATAGTCTGTTCGGCTCACCCCGTGTTTAGCTGCTCCAATAAGCAAGTCCCTATCATGAGGGCCACATTCCCACCAGACTGGTAAGTCTGGATTTGGATGGCACAGCTTCAAGCGTTCCAATAAGTGTGGATGTCGGAGTGCCTGTTCCCGCACTTTCCTTAGAAGTTCAATGCGATACAAAGTCCTAGAAGCACGTTCTTCTGTGATCGGCTGAATAAAAATATTTGGATCCACCAATTCTACATTGAAACAGAACAAAAACATTAAGCTCAAAAATACTTCATTACAGATTTAAAACAAATAATGCAATTTCTAAAATGTACCTTTATTCAATATCATTGTATAGTTTCCAGAATTTATTTTTAATATTTTTAAATGCAGAAATACATATATTTTTAAAATCTTGTAACACACAATATATAACAATGGATCTACAGAAAGTAAGTAAAATATTAACAATATTTTGGAGGTACACTAATGTAATTAGGAATTTACTTTTGAGAAATTCTTCATGAACCAGATCTTACTATTCTGTGTCTTAAGAGAAAACCTTTGAAACTTACTTATAAACATAAAACTATTATCGAATACCTATAAAAAAACCTTAAGTCCAATATCTCTAACTGCACCAAGATGACTCAGGGTATTACAACAAATTTACAAGGGCACCAAAGGCTTTCTTAAAATTTGAGGAAAATATAGGGACATTTTTCAACCACTGTATGAACTACCAGCTTACACAGTTCAGGTTTAACATGCTATACTACTTTGGATGAAGTCATATATTTGTGAACAGATACAGGCAGAGTGGAGGATATATGGAAACTCCTTATATGAATTTTCACAACTTTCTTAAAAGCCTAAAATTATTCAAAATAAAAAGTTGGGGAAAAAAATCAAGGGCCAGGCAAAAATCAGCATGAAACAGGAAACAAGAAAGCATCCATTCTGTTTCAAAGATGTGAGGAGGTGTAAAGTGAACAACACATCTACCTATACACCCCATTAGTAATTAATATGGTCATTTAAGAAATAAAAATATTATCTTTTTCTTTCAATTTATGTTTTGAAACAATTACTAGATTGTTCCGACATACTCATTAAGTTGTTTGGACCTCATTATTCATTAAACAGAGCTTTTGGTCTGGGGCACTGTGAAAAATGACAGACATTAAGGGCACTGTGGACAGAGCAAGTTTGGGAAAGTGATCTAAGGAAAACTTCACTCACATTTCCAACAAGGAAAAGCTATCTCTTCAATCATCGTTTAGTAATTAACCCTTTAATATTTCTGTTAAACCTACAATCAATAATGACAAATTTATTCACGTAACTTTACGTTGCTGATGCAATTAAGAAAATAAAGAAATGAGGGCCTCTTGGCAACCATAGATACAAGACACAGTACTTGGCCTTATCCGTCATTTTAAATCCACTTGTGGTATTTCGGTAAACCTTAAAGTAGACTAAAATTTCCTCTGAATTATCTTATATTTGGGTGATCAAGCAATTGGCTACTCTCTATTCAGTGGACTGACAACAACTCTGATAGTAAATAAAATTAAAACAAGTAAACAAACCCACATGGAACCTAAGTTCTTTTTTACACGCCACTTGTATTTTTACTATGAAATAGGAGTAGGAAGCCACTAGCGTTAGCAGTCAGACTGATCACAGTCAACGAAGAATGAAGACAGATGCTTGTAACAGCATTACTGAGAGGAACTACTGACAGGGTAAGCTATTTCTCTGGGCCTCAAAAGCCATGAAATTCATCCAAGAACAGTTTCTTAGCTGAGCATTAGCACCTCTGATTAGCTGCCTTTTCTTTTTCTTTTTTCTTTTTTGAAGGCCCTGGGTGACTTTTCCTGTTGAAACTCTTTAAATGTGTTTAGTGGAGGTCTCCTTCTCTGGAAAGTCATTCAGATAAATAAATAAGCCCTCTAGCAGAATTTCTAGGAGATGGACTAAAAAAAATAGGTTAGTGCTGTTTACCAAATGCTATCTTTTATCTTCCACCTCCCTCAATTCTAAATCTATTACTAAATACAGACACTGGCTATCTTCTCAAAACTCAATATGTACCTTTATTCTCTTTAGATCTCATTTTAATAAGATTAAGAAATAGAGGATCTTTAAGCATAATTTATAATTCTGAAAAACTGCTGACATGTTGAATTGAACAGTATTGAAATAAGGGTAGAAAATTTCTGAATTTTAGTGATTTTGCTTCTCTGATCGACAAGAAAAAATATAAAGTTTATACATACCTTCTTTGGAAGGAAGACGGCAAACTCTCCGACACATAGACATAAATGCATATAAATACTTCTCCAAGCTATCATCGGTTTTCTTATGAAGCCTCGCCATGGCTCTAAATTTTGTCCAATCAAACTGGCCTCTGTCAGGATCAAATACAACTCCAAATGTAGATACAACTCTGTAAAAGTCAGCTTCTTCTCTTCTTGTCCATCTATTTTGAAGCAGATTAAAGAAAAAGCCACATTGGTTACTGAAATAAATATTAATGCTCAATATAATGATTATAATAAACATTTAAAACACTTCAAGTACCTAACAAGTCAAAGGATTGAATTAAGGGCTATTGACTTGTAAATAAATATGTTTTAAAATGCTAGTTGATTCATCCATCTTACAATACTTATTTTCCATCACACAATAGTTTTTGCACACTTACTATGTGAAAAATATGCATGGGATTTAAGATTATATAAGACACGATGACCCTAACTTCAAAGAAAAAAATAAAACATTTCATTAATATTTATAGTACAATGTAGTATTTTCAATTTTATGTTACAAAACCAAGAATTTTAGGAGAGCACAGAAGATGAAAGGATTAGTTCAGAATTGAGTGATCAAGAAAGAAAGGCATCAAAGTAGCATTTAAGATGGAACAAGGGTAAGATTATGGAGGAAATGCCAGGAAGAAGGCACAGAATAAGCAAACAGGAAGTAATCTACATTACTGCAGGATGGTAAGTATTTCAGATCAACAAGGAGATGGCTCATACTGGGATCAGATGATGAACTGCTCTAAAAGCCTGGCTAAAAATATTCTCTATTCAGTTAAAAATTCCTAAAGATACTTCAAGTGGGTAATACGTAACTCACAAACCATACATTTCCACACACAGTCTGTTTGTAGAAACTTTTCCCTGTTTAACCCACAGGATTATTATGTAACTAAGAAAAGGCATATGAGAAAGACCTCTGAAAAACATTAACAGGTGATTTTTATCATACTGATACATTAAGAAGATTAATGTAATGATGATGTAAAAATAGTCAGGCTGGGATACCAACCAAGTCACATGAACTTTGCACCTGAATATTAACAACAGGAATGAAAAAGAAAAGATGAATTGAAATTTGACTACGAGGGTCACAAAATAAAACTGTCACAGTGTCCACCTCCAAAGAATTTCCAATTTAGGCAGAAATACAAGACACACAAAGGAAAAGATTAATGTCATTACGATCTTATGTTATCATAACAAATGAGTAATTCATTTAGATTAAATGCTATATACTGTGAGCTAGACTGGTTGAGAACAAATCAGTAAAGCTTCGGACACGTGTTGAGCTCTGAAGGACAGACTAAGAATGGACTAGAGTAGGAAGAAGGATATTATTCCAGGTGATAGGAACAACATAAGCTAGTAGATTCAGCCAAGAATAAGTAGAACATTCTGGCAGAGAGAATAGTAGTGGATAATATTAGAAATGCAGGCTTAAGCCTAAATTCAAGATACTCTTGAACTGAGGCTTAAGAATTTAGACATTATACTTATACTAAGTAAAGAACCATTGAATATCATTATAATACTAGTATTTTAAGAAGATTATCCCAGATCCTACAGACTGAGGGGAAATGTATGTGGTAAGATGGCCACAAATTCTTTGCCACTCTCCCACTGAGAGGTGCAATTTATTCACCTTCCCTGAAATCTTGGCTGACCTGTGACCTTCTGTGACCAACAGCAGGTGGCAGAAGTGACACTTTGGAACTGCTGCGTCTGGGACTTAAGAAGTCTGCAGTTTGGCTTCTGCCACTAGGAACGCTCTCTGTTAGAATCTAAGCTTCCATCTGGCAGCCATGGGGGTGAGGTCACTTTGGACCTTCTGGCCAATGCCACGGGAAGCAGAGCTACCTGATCAACCCACTTAACTGTGAGAAATAAAAAAACTGATGTTATTATAGGTCACTATGTTTTGGGGTGGGTTGTTATGCTATGACAGATAACGGAAACAGTTATCTGTTTCAGTACAGGGGTACCGGTATTTGAAGCTTATGTCTAAGACAGCTAAAATTTTAACTTTCAGACTAAGTAAATTCTGGAAGCAATGAATGTGCTGCAAATGAAACAGAAGAACAATGGTTAATTCTCCAGAGAACAATCAAGGACCAGGGTTTGACAAGGAGGCCAAGTTACTGCCACACAGGCCTATTCTTTTCCCTTGTGCTCCTGACCTTTTCAAGTTAAAGCTTTCGGGATAAGAGCAGCTTCCCTGTTTTCTTAACAAGGTCTCTTGTAAGATCTTATTCTAACTACTATTTGTTCCCCTGTGACACAGCAGTTCCAAGCATTCAACCTATGTATAAAGCATAGATGAACCTGTCTTTAACACAGTCTTACATTTCATAAATGTCACGAAGTAAAATAAAACAGAATGGCATTTATTTCATGTAATTCATACATGTTTCATCGATGATTTAATTACTGAGTTTGCTCTGCACCTTCATTCTTTTCATACCTCACTGTTCATAAACATGACAAAAGAAAGATTAAATATGAAGGATGGCTACTAACTATAAAAAGCAATAACCTTTATTAGTTTTACCGTGTTTCTGTGTATGTATTTATGCACATGTGCATAAAGCATTTTATTTTGAACAAGGTCTTTGCCTATGCATGTTTTTCACGAAGTCATTAAATCTCAATAGTCTTCTGAATGAACAAGTATATTTAGATACTATGCATTAAAATTTTAGTGCTGTTGTCTTACCTCTGCTGTCTTTCTATCTTGGCTGCCATTTTAGGGTTAAGAGTGGCTTCTTCATAAAGAGGCTGCATCACACTGGCAGGCACCGAGAAAGTAGGTTGTATCTGCTGGATTTGTCTGTTTTTATTAGTACGCTGATATGCAGTGATCAGACGCCTCAAACGTGTGGTTAAAGCTGACTGAGTAGGCCAATAAACTTTATCACCTTCCATCAGCTGACCATCTATATTTAAAGAAACTCATGTCAATTGAAAAAAAAAAAACTAAACATACTGTGATGAAGCTTACAACAGCAGCAAAATTTCCCTACTTAAAATTTTTTTTTTCAATCTGATTATGTAAAAAACAAACCAAATTTCTCTTCATAAAAACTTTTAAGTACAGCTCTAAAAACATTACAACAAACTTTAAGAACAATTCAGAGTAAGTAGGTCACAGGGAACCACGATGTTACATATTTAAAGACAACTTCACACGCACAGAAAATACAACTCTTGCATTTCCAGATCTAATGTATCTTAGCTGCTAGAGAATACTCAATGCCTTAACTTAAATAAAAGTCAAACTAGAATCAATGAAAAACAATACTGTAAACTCAGCTAAGTGATGTGTTCTGTATTGAATTTATCTCAATTTAATTAGAAAACATTTTACAAGTCCTTAGAGAGGAATATATATTTTTAAAAATTCAATATGACCATGCTATAACTTCTAAAATTTTATACACCCAATACAATGCAAGGATCTAACTCTCTATTTCCATAGTCGCATATTACGTATACCATAGTCAGGCGGTAATCATTCACTCTAAGAAAAAACTACTCCCTCGTTCCTAGTTGAACTACTGAACGGTGAGGCGCTATTCCCCTTGGTTCCGAGGAAGGAATGAGCATACTTCAGTGATAGCATTTTCCTATCTTGATATCAAAAAAAGTAGAAGACCCTGTACAGAAAAGCTCTGTAGAAACTGAGTGATAAAGAATGGTTCCTAACGTCCATATAGAACTAATAAGTAGAATGGATAACTGAATTAACTCTTTAATGATAAAATCTCACAGACAAGCTTAATAATCAAGCCATAAAATCATCAAAGTTTCTATTCCATAATAACTTACCGAATCACTGCATAAAGATTTGTAACAACTAAAAATATTGTTAAATTCTCACTCAACTAGTATGTCCTGTGATGATTATGACTGTTTTCAACAAAAATTTAATATACATTTGAAACATGATTAAAATGTTTTAGTTTTTTGATCTTATGGTATCATGAGAATGTTAATTTAAAATAAAATTAAGTAATAAAAAATTTCAATTACCTCCATCTGCTATAACAAGATCTCCTGGCGAGGAAACATCATCCTTTTAAAAGAAAATAGGAATTTGTCACAGGGTAACTGGGTCAAAATAAGATAAGTGAATCACAAACTTCTTTATAATAGAGAACCTTTTTGCGATAGAACTTTTAATGATTAATTTAGGAAAAATAAAAATCATAATTTCTTGTTCTCAATTGCCACCCTTTCGTACTTCTCTATTGCCTTTGACACTTAGACCAGTAATTAATAAAAATATTTTCTATTCTGTGATTACTTTTAGGCCAGTTGCTTTTTCTCCACCCTTCTTCTAACTGTAAATATGCTTCAGGTTTTACTTAAAACTGTATTTTGTTGTTGTTGTTCACTATACCAATGCTCATAATTTATTCATTTTCATAGTTGGTCATTATAGAAATTTCAGATCTTTCCTTTTCCAACCCTGAACAGTTTGCTTGTGCTTTATACCTAAATTTTATCTGTCAACAAAGCATCTTCAATTAGGTATCCCAACATTATCGTAAACTTAACATATTCATAACTTCGGGGATTTTCTTCCAATGATTACTAGTTTGAATTCTTGTTTTAGAAAAGCCAAAGTTAGAATTATCATCCCTTTCTAGGTGGGTCTTTTACTTTTACCTCTGGTTGCTTTTAACATCTCCTCTTTGTTTGGTTATCTGCAGTTGCACCAGGATGTTTCTCATGGTGGATTTAGTTTTATTTATCCTGCCAACATTCATATTTCTTGAATCTGAGGTTCATGTCTTACATCAAATTCAGAAAAATTCTCAGCTGATTTCTTTTAAAATAGGGCTCCTCCCTTACCTTATGCCCCCTGGTCTCTTCTTCTGGAATGCCTATTACACATCTGCCACATATTATACAATATCATGCTATTCTCTTTATCTCTAAAAAGTTTTTCATATATTTCTTTGTGCTGGTTGATTTATTACCTCTCAGCTATAAATTTACTGCCTTTCTCATGCCTCTTGCTAGTCATGAGAAAATGGGTCTGAGCTCTTGAAATATCTTTTCTTAGCCATCCAGCATGATGTTAAGTTTTGTCAGCAGTGGGAGTCTGAGAGACACTGTAGGAGGAAAGTGGTTTCACTTCCTCATTCTGGTGAGCTCTTCCACTGCTAGCTACCACAGCACATGCGGCTTCCCCAGTGCCAGCTCCTGCAGTTCAGGCAGCTTCCTTAGCGCCTGCTGGCCAGCAGCTTTCCCTAGAAACCTCCGCCTTGGGAAGTTTTATAATGGAGTACTTCCAGGAAGACAATCCTCCCCAAAAGCCCAGGATCTCTGCCCTACTGGAGATGGGCTCTGTGCCAGCACTAGGAGTAGTGGCTTTTTCTTTATGCTTTAGTTTGTTTGCTTCTTAGTAGCCAACCTCTCATTACTTCAAACTGCGCCCCACCCCATTACCCCATTATAGTCAATAATCGTTTACGTTAAACTTTCACTGTTAAAATCATGATGTGGTTGCTCTCTCTTGATTGACTCATACTGATTCATCATGCTCCTTTTGGATAATTTCTTCATATCTTCTTTCTAAATCATTTCTTTTCTCGTGTACTATGTCTAATTTGCTTCTCCAGCCAAATGTTTAATAATCTATTTGTTGAGATTTAAATTTCAATTTCTGTATTTGCCACTTCTGAAGTTACATATAATTCTTTTCGTGTATTGCTAGCCTTGTAAAATTATATCCTTATTTTGTGCTAGTTCTTTTTTTAATGTCCTTAATCATTCAAAATTTACTTCTTTTCCATTTCAATACATCTGTCATCAGACATTCTTAGAGGTCTAATCTTGTTCTCTGTTGTACTTGGTAACACTCGCTTATGGTAAATTTTTTTCCTCATATAATTTAAATTTTTGGATTTTAACCTCATTTTATGGAGGGCTGTATCTTCAGTACTCAACACCTTTTAATATTACATTTTTGGCTTGAGTGTTACTGGATCATGCAGATGAAGTAAAAGAATCAAATCATAAACTCAAGAGAAGGCAGGCCTATGGTAATGAATTCTCAGAGAACCAATATTTTCTGCTACTCAGAGTCCCTGCTAAGATAAATTTCCATGTTGTTTCTCTGTGCTGTGTGAGAAAGAACTTCCCTTTGAGGCTTCTGACTTTTTACAGGATTTCAATTCTCACTGACACATTGGCCTAACCTGCCTCTCTTTATGTCATCTAGGAACCAGTATCCAAGCGCCGCCGCTCTCAAGACCAGCAAAACCTACCTGACCCCATCATCTAAGTCTTGTCCCCATGCTCTGATAAATATTATATAAATTCTTCAACCCTTTTAACATCACTTCCCCCACTCCACAGATTATTTTCTGCATTTTTACCCAATTTTTCTCATTCTTTTTGATTTACTATAAATAGAGCACTTAGAACTATGCTTTAGCGCAGGAGTTCCCAACCCCGGACTGTGGACCGGTACCAATCCAGGCCTGTTAGGAAGCGGGCCACACAGCAGGAGGTGAGCAGCGGGTGAGTGAGTGAAGCTTCATCTGTATTTGCAGCTGCTCCCCAGCGCTAGCATCACTACCTCAGCTCTATCTCTGATCATCAGGCATTAGATTCTCATAGGAGCACTGGTCTCTGGTGCTGATAAGGCTGGGGACTGCTGCTTTAGCAGCTCAGAATTCCTCTAGGCTCCACCCCCCCCTATTTCAAACCTGTTTATGTAGGTATAGTTTCTATCTGTTGCTGTGTATACTTTCAGTGTCTAGCTCTCATTCTGCTTTGGGAGTCTGCCCTGAACACTGTGTTCCTCACTTCCAATGAGTGTAGCATGTGTACAAGCCTCATTTTATTCAAGCCTCCAGCTTGTCCAAAAGGAGAGAGAAGGCAGATTTTGAATGATGCCTGTCAACTAAGTTGATCACTAACTTAGATAACATTCTGAAGAATAGCATTATGTATAATGAAAACACATGAAAGAAAAACACTAAAGAAAAGCAAACAAAAGAAACCGTAAAATAGCGAAAACTGAGGATTTTAAAATATGATCCAAAGCATACCTCTATATCATCTTTAAAGATAGCTGGGGCAGGTTTGTATTCCGGATCTTCCACATCCCTGTTAAAATACCAACAAGTGTTATAATAATCGTACTGGACTTAAAATTTCTCTTGACGAGACAAACAAATGGATTCTTCCTGGAAGGACGTTTTAGTGTGTTTTAAAGTCAGATTAAAGTCTCTGTTCTCTAACCCAGAAGAACCCAAGCCATAGCATAAAAGCTATTAAATGGTAAGTATGAAGAAAGCCAGTTTTAATTTACTCTTATTCCCAAATTCACTTTTTAATGTGGAATTATCCATTTTACATAGTATATTACTTTCCTCTTTTGGTAAGAAAAATAATGAAGTCCTTATAACAGGAGTAATGAACATCATTATATTCTTCAATTGTGATATTCTTAGCTTTCTACTCTCTCCTATGTCCCTAGCCACGACCATTAAAAATGGAAAAATGAAGAACTCATCAAAAGAATGGGTGTGGGGCAGGTCAGATCTCTTCCTTGTCATTAGCCCTTTTAGACTGTAACCTTCAATTCTCTCTCTATCACTACATTCTCTAAGATAACAATCAGTGACAAAGAATACGCTGCCGTTGACAGAGCTGTATGGAGAGTTTGTGACTGAGATGCACGTACCCATCCATGTAATCATTCGCTCTCTGTTCTGCAGCAACTGCTTTTTCGTCAGGTTTCCCCACTCTCTCCAAGAAGCATAATGCTGGATCTGCTCGGATCGTGTTATATTTCTCATAACCTACAGGGGTTGCCAATTATACAAGTAAAAAAGATTTTTTAAAAAACAGAAATATGTATAGATACAAGCATCTCTCATATTTATGGTTGAAGATGTTCCTGGACTACAGGGACCATAGATTAAAATGATTCGGTGTAAGCACGTTTTCTAGAAATTATCAGACATATTACCTAATCTTGTAATGTGTATATATGAAAACATAAATTATCAGTTAAAAAGAAAAAGGGAAAACTGATCACAAACACACATAAAACACATTTCACATAAGGACTCTTCCTGAAAGGGGAGTTATGTGAGACTTAAGCCCAGGAGGAGCAGGTCACACATGCCACTCTTTTCATGAGGCCATGTAGTGACAAACGCATTTTAGTAGTGTATGCTTTATATTGTGTGTGCGTGTGTGTGTGTATAATATATGATAGCATGGGTGTTATTGGAATAAAGGTATGAGTGGAAATCAATAAACTGAGAACTACTTGAATCACACTGCACGTCGAATAAGACTCTGCCTACCTCAGTTTTCACTCACCGTGTTTAAAAACTCCGATAAGGAGTGACTTATCAGCATCAAAATCCCACCATTCAGCAGGAACTTCTGAGTGGTCTGGTTCTGGGACCCAAACATCAATGTCACTTAGGAGGGGGGAAAAAAAAAATCACAAAATGGCATTATGAATTACCACAACAGAAGGAGGCAAAATTTTACCTAGCTTGTAAAGAATTATGATTTTTAAGAAGAATAACATTTTATTTCATTTATTTTTTATTTTCCACAATTATCATGAATTAAAATTACAACTCTGTACAATAGCAACAGTCATCATGAAATGAATTAAAATTCTTAAGCTCAACAAAAGAAATAAGTTTCAACAAGGTATACCTCACTCCTATGTAATCATATTCTTTTCACTGATTTCCCTTAGACACAAAGGGATCTAATGGAAAGTGGAGTCTTATATCAGCGAACAACTTTACAAAAATCATCTGATTTAATATTTCATTTTGTACATGAGAAGACTGAGGCCCTAAAACAGCAAATAAATAGACTGAGGCTATCAAACAAGTTATGTCCCTTCTAGACTAACACCAAGAAAGTCACACTAAAAGATTAAGAATCACTTACTAGTAAAGTAAACTTGCAAGTTATTGCTTCATAATTTGAATAAAATCCTCAAAGTGCTATTTTAGGCTGTATATAAATAATACCAGGGCAGAAAATGACAACATAATAAATCTATGATGCTTTGGTAATTTAGCTATTTTCATAAATACCAAACAATTATGGCACTTATAATCTTGCAAACGCAATTTCCTTTTACAATGCTTATCACTACAATTTATTTGCCCAGAAACATTATGCAAGGAACAAATACAGCATCTCTAAAAAGGAAAAGATGCCACGTGCAGAAGGACTGAACTGTTTACTGCTTCACCATGTGACTTAAGCCATGGTCTCCTCTAGCCCAGCATACAGCAAATGTCAGACACTGACTAGAATATAAGTATCATTAATCCATATATACATCATTTTAATATTTTCTTCAACAGTCAAAGGTAGGCATTAGATGGGGTAAATTCTCTATTTGATATTCATGAATTATTAATTTTCAAAGAAAGCTATAAAACAACTCAAATTAAGTAGAATTTTCTCTTGACATCATAATTTCATAAATTAATTAACAAAGCCCTATAGATATGAAGAAATGGGGAGATTCCTACTTAAGTGGTGTGGCAAAAGTTCATTAGTATATTGGTTCTCTTTGGGAACTCAAATTTTCATGTAGAAATAAACGCATAAATTTTCAATATGTCCCTGGGCTAAGTCCATAAGAACCTATTATTTGACACTAATATAGATAGCTGAAACAAAGGGCATTTGAAATGAAAAAGACTTATGAGTTTTGTAAGTAAATAAAACATTTAAAAAATGGGTGAGAAATTACTTCGAATTTTTTTTATAAGTGTTTTGCCAGCAGAAAAATTTTAACCCAAGGACCACAGAGAAATAGATGGAGATCCTCCTCTAGATTCTTAAGGAAAATTTTCTGCACTTAAATGAGCATCTTATTATGTCTAATTTTGCTTATAAACAGAAGGGTCATGATCACAGTATTTTCTGGTTTAGTGACGAAAAATATAAAAAGAGGAAGAATGATTTTCCTGTGATATTGTAAAAGTTGAAGAAGACAAGGAAAAATACAGTTAAGATGATATTTATTTTTGGCTGGTTCCTCACTAAGCACGGAAAGATTAAGGAAAGAGGAAAAAACACTGGAGACAGGATCCCCGAGGCGGGGAAAAAAGTGGGTCAGACAGTTCCCTTCACCAACCATCAGGTGGCACTGTACCCTCAAAACATTGTTTTCCTGCTCATAAAGAATAAAAGGCAGTCAGTACCTATACCTCACGTTCAAATAAGCACCATATGCATGTTAAGTGTCCACTAGCTGCTAGGGAATGGTGTGTGCGCCAGCTGATTTGTTTTAAACGATGCAGTTCACATGCTATCTCTTGCATAAAGCCTCTTTTAACTCCCAAAGGTTAGCTCATTCATTCAAAATATATTTAAACAGCACTCACTATGTGCTGATACGGCAATAAGAGAAAGGAGATTTGACTTTGTGCAGTGAACACAATAATACACAGATAATATATTATTGAACTGTACAAGTGAAACCTGAATAATTTTATTAACCAAAGTCACCCCCAATAAATCTAAATTTTATATATATAAAAGTGAGTGCTGTTACACATAAACAAGTGTTATTTTATATATATATATATATATATATATATATATATATATATATGCATATAAATATGTACATAAAACACTCACTCTGTGTCAATAATGGCGATAATAAGACAGACATATCCCTGCCTTTGGGAGCAATACTGTGTGACGAGTACTGTGACAATGGCTATGTACCTAACCCAGACTTGAGAGGTCAGGAAAGCCTGAGATGATGTTGAATGGGCAAAAGAGAATGGAGGAAAGGGGGAAAGAGAATGTTCCAGCAAGAATGCAAAGGCCTGGCAATCATAGCATGTTTGAGAAACATGTATCTGAAGTTCAGAAGAGTGATGTGAGCTGGAGACAGATTTGGAAGACATCAGTATAGCTATAAAATCTGATGACACAGAAAAGATGAGAACACCCAAGAATGGTTAAGTGAAAAGAAGAGGGCCTAAGTGAAAACATTTAAGAGACAAGCAGAAGAGGCATCTAAAAAAACAGCAGGCAGTAAACTAAAAGGAACATCACAGAAGCATTTTAAGAAAGAAGTGGTTGATAAAGGTAAAGTAGAATAAACAATGACGTGTCCATCATAATTAACAGCGAAAATGCTGGTGGATAACTTCCCGCAGTGAGTGCTGGAGGAAGAGTGCAGAGGCGAGTTGTGCTGGAGTGCGCAGTGTGAGGGAGAGGAGGCAGTAAATACAGATATTTCTCAAAGGAAGTTTGGGTGTGAGACCAAGGAGACTAATAATATGGGAGTGAGGAGATACTGGGTCCCAAAATGAGTGAGTGAGTGAGTGTCGACAGAGATATAAACATTAAAATCTCAATAAGCCTGAGAGGGGGGATCAGTGGAAGATGGAAATGTGGGGATAATACACAGAGCACAGTGATGGGAATCACACGTGAATTGTATCTGGCCAGGCCGAGGGAAAAGAAGAGTCGATCGGGCAACAGTTATTTACTCTGTCCCAGATTCTGGGGGCTGGGAATACGATGATCAGTAAGACCTACAGCATACTTTAACCTTCAAGCAGGTTAAATTATGGTGGGAGAAGATAATATAAGTAAATATAATTTTTAACAGTAACAGACATCATGGATAAGAAAAAATGTGGGGTAAGTAGCAATGAGTGATTGGCAGGCTCCTTTAGACAGGGTGTGTGATAAAGCCAATCTAAGAAGGTAAAATTTCCCATGAGACACGGATAATCTGAAGAAGCAGTTCTGTGGAAGATCAGGGGGAAAAGTATTCGGACCAGGAACAACAGGAAAGACTGAGCTGGACATGTTGCAGGAGCAGAAACACCAGTGTGGCTGGAGCACTGTGCTAAGGGACAGAGTGAAGAAAGAAGTCACAGAGTTATATAGGGAGTGCAGGCCATTGGGAGTTTGGATTTTATTCTAACAGAACCGAGAAGCATCTGGAAGGTTTTGAAATGAGGAGTTACCATGGCGTAATTTCTGCTTCAGAAAGACCACTGTGGGCTGATGTGTGAAGGTCAGACTGTAGAAAGGCAAAAGTGGAGACGGAGACCCAGTGAGGAGGCCACCGCCTGAGTCTGAACGTGAGATAACAGTAGTGTGGATGAGGGTGGGAGCAGAGGAGACAGCGAAGGGTGCTCAGGTTTGGCATATACTGTGCTGAGCTAAGGTCTTTCTGCAGGGTGTGAGGAGTCTGGAACGATACGAGGGCAACTGGGTGGTGGTACATTTACTAGGATGGGGAAGGCTCATATGCGGGAAGGTGGGAGGGAAAGAATAGGAAATAGATGATTTGGGAGAGCCAGAGAAAGTTTAAGATGTCAAAGAGACTTTTAAGTAAACCTGCTGGGAGCCAGCTAATTCAGAGCTTAAAGCTCGGGAGAGAAGTCACAGATGAACACATCAGTTTGAGTCATTTGTTTACAGATTATATTTGGTATGATGAGAGTACATGAGTTCACCTAAGGAGAAAGTACAGACAAGAAAGAGAGCTGAGGACAGAGCTCCTGGTCAGTCCGCCACTTAGAGATCTACTAGAGAAGTAAGAGCTAGCAAAGGAAGGACAACCAGGTGGGGACAGTAGCATGGGTACCCACGGAAGACAGCATATCAAGAGAGAAGTAGGTCATTAGTGGCCCTGTTAAGAACCATTTCAGTGGAATGTAGAGTTAAACATTAGGTGAAAAAGGTTGGAGAGAAAATGCAAGGTAAAGAAGTCGAGAGAGTAAACACACGTAACTGTTTGAAGTTTGTTTTGAAGATGAGCAGAGCAATGGAGTGGTAGGATGTATGTAACCAGAAGTTTTTTATTTTTTAAGTGAATTATACTAAGGGACGTATATATGCCAAGAAAATAACTTGGAAAAGAGCAGACGACTACAGGAGCACGGTTCCTAGAGTTACACGGGTTTCCGTAGGAGGGACAGGTCTGCTGCATGCCGAGGGAGGGAGGAAGCAAACAACACGCAAGCAGAACTAAGGATAGTTCTTGTCTGACTATTTTCTCCATGAAACAAATAGCGAAGTCATTAGTGGAGGCTGGCGATAGTAGGGTGGCAAGATGGTTGGAGGAGAGGGGTGTGGAATAGTCAGTCCTCTTAGAGAACAGGAAAGTGAATTTACTAGTCACAGTGGTTAAAAAGCGTGTTTTTGATTCATCTCATTTGGGATCGACACTCATAAATTTGAAGTGAGTCACTTCAACAGGGTTTACTTGATTTTTTCCAGCAATCTTCAACTAAGGAGTACACAAGAAGGAAATGGGTATTTGAGTTTATATTAAGTTTGGGTTGTAGCATGTACTGAGAACAGAGGGAAAGGCAGGCAAAGGATTTGAGTTAATGGTTAGAGTTTGGGACTACACAATGTAGAATGAATAAGGAGAAAAGCAGGGGCTTGGAAGTGGTGATGGGGAGTGAGTGAGTGGGAAGATGGCGGCCATCGTGATGAAGTTAGAGAATCAGAGCGAGAAGTACCTGGGTTAAGTGAGCTGGAAGGAAGTGACTGCCAAAATTTAAGAGGTAATGCTGTTATTGGGGATGGCAAGTATATGACTGAGTACACGGCTGTGATGGGGAGAAAAAATGGTTACAGATAAACGTCATGGAACTGAGAGACAAGGGTGTCGGATGGATGCTATGTGGACATAAAAGTCAGCCACCATAAAACCTCTTCAAGAGTAATAAGACGGAAGAAGAATTGAGCACAGAAAGGTTAAGATTCAGATTTGGTGGTAAGAAACCACTACCTACAGCTGTCATTATTATTATAATTATGTTATAACTTTTAGTGACAGAGACAAATACGAAACTAACAGAGAAAAAGCAACAAATTGGTAAGGGTTCTTTCTCTAAGCTTGGTGGATTAATATACAGTTAATATACAGTTTTCTGGTTATATAATTTTTGTCTAAACATGTTACTGAAAAATAAATATAAACATGTTTTTTTCATTTACCTTGCATCAACTCCATCAAATACTTTCTGACACTCATTTCCAATGACTTCTTGCTTTAGATAATAGAGCATTCTTACACGAAGCAAAACTCTAAAAATGAAGAGAAAAAATTAAAAAACACAAAAAATTAATCATTAAGAAAATCAATCCACGTGGTTTAAATTAAAAAATACATAAACAGAATTTTTATAATCAAATAATTACTTTTCATTAAATCTCATTACTACCACATATAAAATAGGTTTCTCAAAAATCTTCACAATCATCATGATTTAATATCCAATTAAGTTATAATAAAATCATTTGGAGGTCACTTTTATTTTTCTCTGTTGATGAAAACAGTGACACAAGAGGTACCACACGATGAACACTCTGTAAGATTAAGATTAGGGTTGGTCCTAGAGCATACTGTCTCTGTATTCAAAATCAGCATGCTTTAAGATTGTTAATAAATTCAGAAAAGTAAATTTTTAGCGAATTATGTTAAAAATACCCACTACTTACTTATTACAGTGGTGTTTTATGTGTTTTTTATAGCCTTCATCTTGAAGTAGCTGCTCAGGATTATATTTTCGAAGCCATTCTGCTTTCTGTATATCAAATGAGCTTGTTTGAGTCTTTACTTTCTTCCCTTTTCGGCCCCTGGGTACAGGAGCTGATAGGCCTGTTAAAATGAGAAGGATGTATGAATGAAATCAGGGATAATTTATAGAAAAGACATGCAATGTGAAACGTTTTCTCAATGCAAGAGACTTCTGGAGACTTTCAGAGGTCTCTGCAGGCTATACAACCTTAAAAACACTGATCTAATCCCATGATGATGGGTGTACATGATTTACACAACTATTAACACAATTAACCCCAATAATTCTTATATCTCAAATGAATCATTCTAATTTCCTTTTTGTTCCAAAATACATGATTTTTTTCCCAAATGTAAAAACCAAAGATCAAACCTTTCCCTCTGCTTTCCTTTTGCTTCCCTAGTTATTACAAAATAATAAGTTTTGACCTCTATTTTCAAAACTACTAAAAAAGATTATATTTACCCATCGTAGTTTCCTGTTTAACACAGCTCCATTATTTGTGACATTTTTGTTGTGAAATGTTTCAAAGATACCATAAAGCATCCTCACTCTTAATCTAAACATATTCCATATTTGGTCAGTTTTCTATTAAGTGAATAACACATAGCTTAAGTCCAGTTCACTCCTTCCTCCCCAGAGAATCACTACTCTGAATGTTTTTTCATTTCATGCATATTTATACCTTGCATGTTGGAGAAATACTTAGCATTTAAGTTTTAAGACATTATACTATACATGTAATTCTGCAACTTATTTATTCCTCTGAGTATGTCTTTCAGATTTTTTACTTGCTGATTCTTGAGGATCTGATTCATCCATTTTAACTGCACTGGAAAAATCTATTACATGACTATACCACCTCACATTAATCTGAGGTGACGCTTGAGTTGTTTCACTTACAATTTTCCACAATTACTAATCATGCAGTTTTTTTAAATCACGCAGTTTTGATTCGTCCGTTTAATTCTTACCTCATATATCTTTTGCTTGCTGTATTCTACCAGCTAAAAGTTCCATTACAATGGTAAATAGATGCACTACGTAGATTTGCTCTTTTCTCCTTAAAATTTTGGTGATTTTTACCTATATATTTTGACACTATTTTTTTGGGGGGGGTGCATACAAACTCATATATATTATATCTTCTTTTATGGATTGGTCTTTATTATTATGTAGTATCTTTTTTGAATCTCAATTAATGTCTTCTACCTTAAAGGTATTTTGTTCTATGTTAATGTTGTTTTGTATGCCAGTCCTCTTCACCCTTGGATTTGGAAACTAAACAGTATATGAATCCATAAATTTTCCTAATAAAACCTGTTATTATTCTATATGTTTAAACTTATCTCTAACAATTTTTTCACATTCATCATTTAATCCTATTTACTTTTTCATTTCTGCTATATGTACCTTAGAATTTACTGCAGGTCTGTTTGTGCTTTGAATGTTTCTATAGCACCTTACTCTTCTTTCAAAATCAAAATATATTTGAAGTATCTTTGAAGATTAATGATAATTTTTCAGTAGTTGTATTCTCCTTTTATAGTTTGTTTGGAGTTTTCCTTGTTTCCTTCACGTTCATTTTAAAGGTTTGTTTTTAGTCTCTATCTTTCTTGTTGGAGACTTTCCTCAGATATCTGGCATCGTAGGTGGTTTGCTCATATTTAAGAATGACAGACCAAAAAGTTGATAGGGAGTCGGAATGAGTGGAGGTAACTGAATGTGGACTCGCGGATGGGTGATCTCACTCGTTTTTTCCTGTCATTATCCTTAGGTTTTAGCCTGGTCAGATTTACCAAAGAAAATTCCTTAGTTTTCTTTCCTTAGTATTCTATGGCCCAGTATATAGACATTCATTTAAACCCCTTTTAGTAGTTCCATACCTCAAATAACAATGCAACCCAGAGATATCCTATTTTACTCTCTCCACAAAATAAACTTTTTTTTTATCTCTGTAGAAAATGCAATTATGTTATACAATAAAATAATTATGTGATACAGAAAATAATGTTCTGTGAGCAATGCTGTGGAGAAAAAGGTACTTGTATATATCTCTGATAGGACTATAAATTTGGCATGGCCACATTTTATAGCAAATTATTAAAAATTTAAACTGTAGAGCTATGTTTCCCAAACTTTAATTATATACAAATTGCTGAGGAACTTGTTAAAACGTAGACCGTGATTCAGGAAGTCTGAGGCCTAAGATTCTGCATTTCTAGGAAGCCCCCAGGAGACGCTGATGCTGTTAATCCCTGGGCCGGATGTTAACTACTAAAGATGTATACAGGCTACACCTCAATAATTATACTTCTTGAAATTTATTTCAGTGAAAGATTTACTCATGTGCACAAGGATGAATGTGAAGGATCTCCACTGAAACTTGTTTTTCAATTAGAAAGTTGGAGATGTCCTAAATACTCACCATTAAGTAAGATGCTAAAAAAATTATGAAATATCCATACTTTGGATTAAAAACCGAGATAGTTCTACATGAATACAGATAAGAAGAGCTCTAAGACATACTAGTAGGTCAACAACTTGCAAACCAATTCATGTTTGATAACAGTATGTAAAACCCAACAAAACGGAGAGCACTGGTATTTTCTTATGCTGGACTTTGAATTGCGGGTGAAGGTTCTTTAATATTGTTTATAATGCTTCGAAGTATTTTACAGGAACTGTAAAGTACTATATATGCTATATATATAGTAACATATATATGTCAAGTACTATATACGTAACTAAAAATAATTTTAAAAAGAAAACAAAAGAATGTTCTTACCTAGATGATTTTGTAGCTCTCGTGTCTGCCCATCTTCAGTTGGAGTAATGAGATCCCAAATGAAGCCTTTAATTTTCTCATCTCCTCGGTAATGAACAAGGCAATACGCTAAGAGGGCTCGGCAAATTATTTCTACATCATGCTCATTAAGCTGCCTTTTAAAACGACCATGAGACAGAATCTCTCTCCACCGGCCCCATCTGGTTAAAAAAGGTATATTTACATCAATACTGAGTCAAGTTCTAAGGAAACACATAGGTAATGGATAAAAGGCCTGAAAACAGCAAAAAACACATTCTCTCATTAATATGATTTCCCTAATATTTTCCCCCATGAGTAAAATGCAGAGCCATGGTAATTTCTAGTATATTTATTCAATAATGGATAATATTATCTATTTTGTATTAGTGAATATGTAAATCTGAGAACAAGGAGTTTGAGTTTAGTGATACATCTGTAATTTAAAACTTAAGAAAATCCCATCGTTCTGAAAATTATATGTTAAGCATATAAGTTCAGAGTACTTTAAAAATAGATTTTATTGCTTCTAATAAGATAAAAAAAACACTAGAATATAGTGTTATTTTTGTAAACTTACATGCCAGACTAAAAAGAAACTCTGAAAATAACATTTTACCCATAAACCAGCAGGTTTTTCTCGACTCGGAAGCATTCGGTTCTTCCATAGCCATTGGAACGGTCACAGGGTCTCCGGAGTTTGGGCTTCTCCTCTCCTTCACTTTCAACTTCAGATAATTCAGCCAGTTCATCCTTGGTGGCACTAAAGGGTCTCGTCTGCTTCCGAATTCTTGGAGTGTCAATAACCAAGCTGTTCTGTAAAATTTAACAGCCGTTACGTGAAGGTCCTTTCACTATTTTGCTTCTAAGAATGTGTTACATTTTCATCTTTCAAATTGTATAAAAAATAATTATTGAAAACCAGAAAAATAAATTACTAACAATTCCACCAAAATAGCAAATCAACTTAAAAATTTTTATATTCTTATAAAATCCTTATTAACATACATAAATAATTTTATGTCATTACAGTCATAAGATTAAAAAGAATTTGGAATTTGCCTTTATTATTAATATGAAAATTATTACATCAGGCTTCGGCAATAACCATAAAATCCATTTTAAAAATCCATAAAATCCATTTTAAAGATGAATTTATAGACCATAATTTTCTTCTCCTAATTAATTCATAATTTAATTTAGATTGTTTTCATTTCTAACATAAATGATGCCCAAGTAAATCCTTGTAATCTAAGTATATCCTAAAGATAAATCCAAAGGAAGGAAATATCCAGGAAAGCAATAATGGTCAAAGGATACAAATATTTTATAGATCTAGAAACATGTATAGGTGCTTTCCAAAAGATTTACACTAATGTAAGGAAAGCAAAGAAGTAAGTGTATGAAACTCATTATGCTCGCTTCATTCACAACGACCTAAGTTGGCATGCTTTTACCTATAATGAGAAACTGCCCTGAGTTGGGCAATACGTTATGTGCTGTGGATATGAAGACAAACAAGACAGCTTCTGCTCATAAGGAATCTGTGGTCTTGAGGGTCAGACTAATGAGTAAAAAAATAAATGCTCTTCAGGATGAAATATTTATGACACAAATAGGTACAAAGAAAGAGAAAGCTTCACAAGTTAAGTGATACTTGGAAGAAATCTTGAATGAGCGTTAGTTTGCTAGGTAAAGAATAGGTAACATTTTAAGTAGAGGGAAGAGCAGGGGGCTTGAAATGGAATTAGACATTTAAGACATGTTGGAGCAGGAGAGGGCAAACGGGAGAAGAGGAAGCAGACACCAGACCGCATAAGTCCCCCCCATGTCCACGGTGCACTGGATTTAAGGGGGTACATAATATTATATGTCTTTTTGCTGGAGACGTTAACTTTCTCTGCTAACTTTCTCCGCTGTAAATTACCAGTTTTCCTTTTCTAATTTATAAGTATTTTGGAAGATGTACTCCGAGAATATGTAAAAATCTTGTCTTTCCTTAAATTTTGATTACAAAGTTTAGAACACATCGATGATCTTATGTGGTAGAATTATTAATATGTTTGACTGGTGATTTTATTTCTCTCTTAATTCCTTCTACATTTATTTATGGCATTCTTCTATAAGAAAGAATTTGCTTTCTTCTGCCCAGGTTTTTTTTTTTTTTTTTTAGGTTATTTCGACTTGAGTTATATTCAAATCTCTTTTGCCCAAAATCTTTCGAGATTTTAACATATTTCTGAACCACTTCATTGGCTTTTATATAATAGAAATATTGACTTTCATATACACGTCAGCTACAAATAGTCTCACCACTCTAACTGTACTTTTATTTTCCCATTATTTACTCTATAATCTTATATATTTGACTATTCCAATCATTGTGATTTCTAATTTAGAAAGTTTTCCCAACAAATAGATAAAATAGAAATCCAGTTTTTTGTTTTCATGTTTCAATTCAAAAAATAAAAATCTATCATAAATTGGAGTTTACTTGGTATAGCACATTAGTAGAATGTTCCTCCCCAAAATTAATTTGATATTCTAATCGTTACTAAATAATGCTTTTATCTCTAATACTATTTATTAAAATCTTAAAATTTGACCTTTTTTCCATTCTTATTTTACTCGATCTTTATATCTCTCTCTCAGTATCACACTATTTAAATTATGGTTCCTTTATATTAATATGTTTTTATATTTTAACATATAGTAAGCAATGTCGGTCTGTTTTCATTGTACTTCATTTTCAGAAATATTTTAAATGTTTTTTTAAACAAAGTTAGAAAATATAATTGCACAAGTGTTAAATGACTATATGCTTACGTAAGTTTAACTTAAGCCTTAAAACCTTAGGATAATGTACAAGGACCTACTGATTTGGTCCTTATCTAGGGTCACTGACCTGACCTAGCTCCACTGTCACCAACTTCCTACACTGCCACAATGTCATTTCTGTTGTGAATACACTAAGCGTGCTTCCTTCCACAAATGGCTCACTGCTATTCCGTCTACCTTGAAAGCGTTCTGTCATGTGCTTATATTGTCGGATCTTTCTTATCATTCAAGTCTTGGCACAAATGTTCCCTCAGAGCGACCTCTCTTTACATAATTCTATCTCCACTCCTCCAGGCATTCTCCACCATCCTAATGTTCTATTTTCTTTCCTCTCTGAAATCATCGTACGTATGTTTACTTCTCCTCTTACCCACCAGTATTCAAAAGCTCTATAAAAGCAGGGGTTTATCTGTCTCGTTCGTATTAGTCCTAACATGAGAATAGTGCTTGGCTGAGTGTGCCCTAGCTGGATCCACAGCATAAACGTGTTTGTGTATTATTACCAACATACAATATATATTATATGTATCGTTCTATAGCTCCCTCCTTAAATTTAACTGTCGTGGAGCCTTTCTATGCCTACACATAGGGATCTATATGGTTATTTTTAATTATTGTGTTAGATAGTATGGATGTACCATTTGTCTATCATAGGAGATTTCATTACTTTCTAAATTTTTTCTAAAAAAAAATAAAATAATAAGGCAATGAGGATCGCTGGACATGTGTGATTACAGCTATAGGGGAGATTCTCAAGAGTGCATTAAATACTATAGCCTATCTATTCTTCTAGGGGAATTTTAGATTTTGTCTAGTTTTATAAAAAAACTATTAACATTTTGATTGAGGCTGCATTTCTATGTTTATAAACTAACTCTTAAAATGTTTAAAATATGTAGTGTTTTCTTTCCAACTGACAAATTTCCCAATTAAATTTAATTCACTTTAGCATCTTTCAGTAGGTATAATTCTATGTGTCTATTTTTTTCCTATTGTAAAGTAGATATCCTCTTCCATTATAATTCTTTACTTATTAATACCAATATTTAGGAAGACTAAATGGCATATTTATCTTTTATTCAGTTAATTCACCAACCATTTGCTGAGTCCATTGCCTTTTTAGGTATATAAACATATCAAATGCAAATAATGACTTTTTATAACTATATTTTTAAATTCACTTACTTGTCTCATACAGAATTACATGTATTTCAAAATACACTCAATAATGAAAACATGTGGCAATGGCATTATTCTTCATTGTAAAGTTTTATATTTTAAAACCATCAAAATAGATCCCACACATCAATGCTTAATATTAAATTATCTTAATCATTTAGCAATTACTTTGACATTAGACCAGGCTCACAAACACTGATTCCTATATGACATGAGACAAGAGTCTTATGAAGTAAACAATTATGTTATTATCATTTCCATGAATTGTTTTAGTTTCTTTCTTCTTTTCTTCCTTAGCTCCAGGGGAAGTTATAAAAGAAATAGTTTAAAAATGTCACCATCCTGACTGTTTTTTTGCTCCTTTTCTATTTGAATGGATTGTCAGTAATGGGATCTCACACCGAGACAACAAAGTTAAAGAGAAAAATAAGAGTAATGCATGATTTAAAGACATTTAAAATTAAAAAATAAAAACATTATAATTTCAAGAATATAAATAATACTCAACAAAAAACTTCCCTTGTATTATATCATGACATATCACAAGAATGAAACCGAAGTAGTGTCTGACTCCATTTGTGATCATTCTACTAACCCACCATCAATTTATTTATGCAGATTAATTTATTGCAGTAAGTATGCTGTTGAACATCTTAAAACATAATATAAACAAAGTATCTCAACAACTAATTTTTTTTAAAGGGAAATACTTACTCTGCCACTGATGGCATCTATATCTATTTCTGCTTTTTTAGCCCATTTTTGCCAGAAATTGGGATCATCCAAGGAAATATCTGTCCGGTTTCCAGATGCCACAAAACTCGCCTAAAATACATAATGACAGTTCAAAATGTTTTAAGTTTAGAGGGAAAATCTACCAAAGCATATTTAAAACATTTTCTCCTAACATTTACTGTGAACAGAATTTGAAATCCAGCATACACCCATATATCCAAAGGTGTTTCAAATGCCATGGTCTGAAATGTAACACGGCATCTGCAAAAGGCTTAATGCCGACCCAGGCTGTAGTTTTAGGAGCTGAGTTAAATAAGTAATTACTGTTGTTCAACTCTTATTAAACTTTTGGTAAGAGAGAATTCAATCTTGTTTGTCAAGAAACCACATAGGACAGAGATATGCTTTCTAGAACTACCATATGAATGTTAACAAATTAGATTAGAACAATAATTTCAGCCCTGCTTGCCCTATTCAGTTTATTTTCTGGTATGCTTCTATTTTATTTCCATCACACTTTGATATAGATATGTCTCATAAAGAAAGTGCAATACAGGATATGAAAAATAAAGAAAAATTAACCAATGTCTGTCTTTATTTTAAGAACTCTCTTCCTTACAACAAAAATACTACATAATCATTTAAGACATTGCAAAGGAACAAAAGAACAAAATATAACTGACTTATTTTCTTAAATATTATAAAAATTAGAAAATCATTTAGATGGAATTGACTTCAAGTATTACAGGTCAACACTGTAATATATAAACTAATAATCATTATTTCAACATAAGTTCCTGAAAATAGATACGCAACTTCAAGGAAAAGTCATCAAAGTGCTTCATAAAATGAAATAAGCAGTAAAGATACATGATGCTTTAAGAAAGAAAAGGGCCAGAAAAATGCTTGCCCTTAAAAGATAAATGGAAGAATTTGGTCACATAGAATAATTTTCAAAGAATACAACTGGGAGATGGCTTTAAGATAATGTGTAATTATCTTGGATATAATCAAATGACTAAAATATTAATTAAAAACTCATCTTCACTAAATTTCAAAATACAGAATATTATACAGTAAAAAGATAATGAATCTGTTACAAGCAAGCAAGCCATTAATGACATTCACGATAAAAAGATGTTAGATAACTGCAGAACTGATGATATCAAGGGATAATTGTTACTTTTTGATGATTACGGTTATATTAAAGAAATCTTTATCTTCAGAGATACATGTGGAAACATTTATGGAGAAGATAACGTAATGTCTGGGATTTACTTTAATATGAAAGCTGGATAGGGGAGTGACTGAACAAGTTTTATCAGGAGTTGATAACGGTTGAAGCTAGGTGATGAGTACACAGGTTTCAATATACTATTCTGTCTATATTTGTAATTTACAAAATGTCTAAAAAATGAAGAAAATTAAAATCCAAAATGACTCATGTTGAACTTTAAGATTCTGTTTAAGACACTGCTTACCACGTGATGAGTATATTCATTCCTCAAACGTTCTTCTGAAACTAGGCTTTTAAGATGCTTGTATACACCCAGTGTTTAAATGTTATAAATGTTTAAAAATGTACTTTGCTAGCATTTTTATGAAATAGAAGTGACAGCAATAAATGCTTTAATGAAATAAATTCAAATTTCATTTTTGCTTACTGTAAACTATAGCTTTAACATTATAAAATTACTGAAAATAGTAATTGTTTATTTCTTTAAAATGATGAGAGTGGTAGGTTGATAAATGGCTCCCAAGGATATCTAGGTTCTAATTCCAGGAACCGTGTTAATTGTTAGTTTATATGGCAAAAGGGACTTGGCAGATGTATATTATCCAGGTGGGCCTTAAATGTAATCACAACTGCCTTTATAAGAGGAAAGAAGAGGCAATTTCACTACAGAAGAGGAAAAGACTATGTGACAACAGAAACAGAGGTTGGAATAATGTGGTCACAAGTCAAGGAATGCAGGCAGAGGATGTCTACCCAATCATGGCTAGTGTTGGTCCTGTCTTATACTTCTGCAGTATTCCTTTTGTTTCCACAATACTACTTTCTTTTGATTTATTCTCTATAAACTTGGTTAACTCCTAAATCTGTATCTGTATCCTAGGCAACCAACCAGGCCATTTCCACAAGAATACCCTGTAAATGCCACAAATATGACAGCTTGGGCATTTTATTTTCTCCATATGAACTTCCTTCTCTTGTATTCTCTATCTTACTTAATAACACAAGGACGCTTCTAGCTACTTGAGCCAGAAATTTCAAGTCATTTTTGTCTAGTCTTCCACAAATTTTTAACTGGTTGTCAACTCCTATTGATTCGAGTGGCTCTCCACTACCCTAATTCACCCATCATTAGTTCTTGATCTTCCTGCCTGTAGTCTTTTCCTTTCAAACTCATTCTCTACGTTGATACTACAGTTAAATTTCAAAGCTAGATTGTATTATGTCCATTTTCTACTTGAAACAATTTGAAAGTTTTTTAACAGCCCCAGGATCAAGTGCAAATTCCTCAAGATGAAATTTTTCCAAGCCCATAACAATTTGGGTCCAACCTCTCCAACTCCCCCATTTTTACCTCCATTTAATGTGTCCTGTGCATACACACATGGCTATACCATGTTCCTAGAAATCTTCCTTGCAGTTTAGCAAAATACGATTCATTTATGTGACTTTCTCTTTTGGAAACAAAAAAATTTACATTTCTTTCAAGATTTGGCTCAAATTTTATTTTCTCTACAAAGGCTTTCCTAATTCTCTGCTCACTCATTTATTCAAAATTAATCATTTCCTACTTTACTTTTTTCAGCAACTAGAATCCTTTCATTCCAGCAGTTAAGTAAAGTACCTGACATAAGATTTCACTCGTTTACTGAATACAAGAGGAAAATTTCCATTAGAAAACTGATAACATTACTTTTGGTGTAGCACCTGTACTACCTGCAAAACCGCACAGCTCTCAATAAAGAGTTCTGGGTTGAAAGTGGATTGGGTGATGGAGAAGGAAGAAAATGCAGAAAGGAAGTGGGAAAAAAAAATTTTGTATAAATCAGTCCAGGTGGGACATAATACTGCAATAAAAAACTCTTCAATTGAATGCAAGATATCTCCAGGGCAATATATATTGAAGGCAGTTAGTAAACTTTTCCCCAATAGGGTAGATCTAGACAGTTATTAACACTTCCTTTCAAGACACAATTTCATTTTACCCTCCCCGAAATTAGATTTAAATATTTAAAATGGCATTAGAAATCCTTCCTTGCTTTTAAGTACTTTAAATTACTGTAGCCTCTAGTCCCCTTTATCGTTGGGAAATACTTTCCAAGACCCCCCCCAGTGGATGCCTAAAACTGTGGATAGTACCAAACCCTATATACTATGCTTTTTACCTACACATACATACCTGTGATAAAGTTTAATTTATAAATTAGACACAATAAGAGATTAACAACAATTAGTAATAAAATAAAACAATTATAACACTTTACTGTAATAAGTTATATAAATGTGGTTTTTCTCTCAAAATATCTTTTGAATTGTTCTATCTGGAATTTTCCATTTAATATTCTCTGAACCACAGATGACTAAAACCGTGGTTAAAGAAGGACCACTGTATTATAAGTTAATGTAAGATGATTACATCGCATCTAGTATTACTTATACTTTGCTAACTTTGGCATACATGTTCCTTAATTGCTAAATTTAATCTCAAATGTTCTACTCTGATTGATACTTGTCACGTCCAGCGAGTGGTAAATCCTGCCACATCCAGCGTGGCCCTGGAAAATAAACCTGAGTGGACACGGTGGGAGATTAAGAAAAGAAGGAAGACAGAAAGCTGGGATCAGGAGGTCCACTGCCCACTGATGGCAGAGCAATGGCATAGCTTTATGTTTGCAAGCTGCTTTTCTATAAGAGCATACAATTGCTGGCTAAGGTAAAATTATCCTCTGCACAATCACCCAACCCACATCCTGCCATGACGTTTTGCAGTTCGTTCTTGCTCGTGGCTGTGAGAGTACTTCCTTGTCTCTCCACTGTTCTCGATCAGTTCGCACTTCCCCATTTTTAGGAGGGTTTGTTGATGCGAAGCAATCCTTGGTTGACCTCACAGATTGCAAGGACATTGTCAGCTTGCAACCCTCTCTCCACAAATACTGACAACTATTTCTAGTTATTATACTTATTATATTTCACTAAATCAGAAGAGTACATGTGAAATTTGATATCAAGGAATCAGAAAAAATGAACAAAAAGAATACATTATCTAGCTCTTTTTTGGCTAATTCAGTTTAAACATTAAGTAGATTCTCTACAAATAATTACCAGAGTAAGAGACAGTTAAATTTTTTAGTCATGAGCATTACTGGTTTATGTATGAAACAGCACTCACTGTTACCTTAGCAAATGTTGACCCGCGTCCTTCTGACTCAATTGTAATAGTTTTTGTACGACGTAGTAAAATCTGATCAATATCCTCCTCACAGAATTTAGAACCTTCATCTTCTTCTTCCATAATAGCACCATAAGCACCTCTACGAAGAAGATCTTCTATTTCCTTTTTGGAAAGCTGTTGAATCTATAAAGAAAATAATTTTGGTAACAATATATTTTTTAAAGTTCATAAAACGAGAATGTATTCCTAAAGAATGTCAAACACGGAGGTCATTTTTAAATTGTCATTTAGTGTTTGGGATGTATGTACACAGAGAATTCTCTGAAAGCAAACACTGAAGTTGTTGATTCTTCTTTATTATCATTAAAATAAGATCTGCTGTTTGCTTAAATGGCTTCAGTTAAAACAAAGCCTATGGGGCAGGTAACCTGTCAAGATTCTTTTTAGAATTAGAATTTAATAGTTGTTACAAACATTAGATATACAACCACAATTGTGAGGTGGAAAATGCCAATAAATATCATTTAGAACAAGGCAACGCCAATGCTAGTAATTTGAAAGTAAAAAAATTTTTTTCTGAAAAACTATATAGAGATAATGGAGAAAAATAAACAAATGCTATTTTGCTATGTCATTATACAAAAGTTCTAAAAACAGAGCAAAAAAAATCAACTTCGAAAGCACATTCTTAGAATTCACAAGCACTGGAGCTATACAAGCAGAACGGGATTCAAAAGTATTAACTATACGTAGGACTAATCTGAAATGCCTCCTTACAGAAAACCTGTACAGTGTTCATTACGGATAAAATTTAACAAGACACTATTTGAGGTTAAAACTAGATGCAAATAAAAACAGAAAAACTACATGTGAAATAGAAAATATACATACGCCACCAACGTGACTTTCTCTTCCACTCATGCTCTGTAACACAGCCTTATCTAGACCCAGTTTCAGACTGGCTCGGTCAAACATCTCTCGCTCATATGAATTACGAGTTACTAGTCGGTAGACTTTCACTGCTTTATTCTGACCGATTCTGTGACAACGGGCTTGGGCCTATAAGAAATGAAAAGTTATAAATTTATTTTATTTTATAAAATAGTACACATTACACAAGAGGCGTTTAATAGTAAAATAAATTTTCAGACACTTTTGCTACTGAATTAGCAAATTTCCTTTTCTAGAAATGAAGGTAGAGCTTATTTAAGTAAATAATTCCACAATCAGCAGTAACATAAAATTTAAGGTTGTATTTCAGAGAACTTCAATTCATAAAGCATTATTGTTTATTAAGAGGGTGTCTTCAATATAATTTTAAATAAGAATGTATATTCTATGAATAGAT
>NW_011888832.1:3379858-3386042 GCF_000151845.1 Pteropus vampyrus
AAAACCTTATATCTTATTAAGCCAGGTATAATTTTGTAACAATTTACTATATTTGGTGTTATATCTATTTAAAGTAAAAATATTAATTTCAAATACAATTAAGACTATCATGGACAATAAAAGAATTTCATATACTTTATCTAGATATATCTTTCCTAGACTGCTTATCTTCTGCAAACTGTGACTCTTTTTGATCACTCTAATTAATATTCCTGAGCTTCTGTGAATTCTAAGTTCTGTCTTAACTTGTATGAATACTTTCATTTTCTGTATTATTTCCTTAAAAGCATACTCTGTTATGGCTTGATTATATGCATACTATACAATGCTCAAAAAGATGAAATAAGGATAAGCATTTATTTTTAAGGAAATAAAACTCCGAAAATTTTATTTATTAAAAATAAATTATTCCTTAAACTTAGGACTTTCTCGAATATACTTCACATAATATACTTTAAACAATTAAATGCTGTACTCAAGTAGGTAAACCCTTTAAGTAGTAAGATATATTATGTAAATAAGTATATTATCATTACATTAAAATAATTTCACCTATTTTATTTGTCACGGGTAATTTTTAGGGAAATGTACATGTTAACTTGTTCAGATAAAAATAAAAGTGGTATGCAATCAAAAATAGTTATAAAAATTTCAAAATAAGTTTAATTCTCTTAGCCAAATAATTTATTTACCTGAAGATCATTCTGAGGATTCCAATCTGAATCGAAAATTATACATGTATCAGCTGCAGTTAAGTTGATGCCCAATCCACCAGCTCGGGTACACAGAAGAAAAACAAATCGATCTGAATCAGGTTTACTAAATCGATCTATAGCAGCTTGTCGAAGATTCCCTCTGACTCTTCCATCAATTCGCTCATACAAATATCTATTAAATGAAATGCAATAAATTTAGATAGAGGGATATGTTGAAAATGATACATTTATCAAAAGGCTGTTTTCCTGCAACATTACGTTTATTATAAAACTAAGAGGCAATACTACAGCGACTATATTGTATGATTCGCAGTTCTCACCGTTGGTCCTAAGGAGGAAATAAAAATATAAAAGTACAAAATCTGTCCATTCCTGATATATAGGTAAAATGTCATTATAATGAATATCATTTTTGGAAGTTAAAATTTAAAAAGCAAAACAAAACAAAAAAAACAGTCCATAAAACTACTTGGCTGATCTCATAATAGGTTACTTTTTTTTTTTTTTTTAAAAGAAGCAAAGACTTTCATAAACCTTTATACAGAAAACCTACAAACCTTTCTCTCTGTCTCAATCATTTTACCCTCTTCAAATGATATGCTTGATTGTAAACTATAAATCTACCAAGGGCTATTTACTTAAAGTCATTGGTGTCAAGCAATTTCAACTTCTTTAAAATCCTCTGTCATTTAACGTAAAACTCAAAAACTGTTAGTCATCAATAAAAATGAAATATATAAAAATTCAGGAACTAGAAGAGGAATACAAGGGACATTTGCCACACATCTTGTGGTTCAAGATACCGCCTGCTACATATTAATTACTAAAGTCTCAGCAGCAGCTACACTGTTGTCTCTAGTACCTGGAAAACAGGGCTATGACTTTTAGTATTGCTACTTTTGAAATGAAAGGAATTTGGGTTTTTCTATGAAATTCATCATAATGAAAATCTATCTTTATCTTATAAATCTGTGTGTATATGCCAACTATAAGTGAAAAATTAAAAATCCATTAAAAAAAGAAGTACGAATCAGTAATTACAAAATAAGTCAAGGGATGTAAAGTACAGCATAGGATATATAGTCAATATAATGTAATAACTATGCATAGTTCCATGTGAGTGCCAGACTAATTGGGGGGATCACTTCGTAAATTGTATAAATGTCTAACACTATGATGTACACCTGAAACTAATATAATAATGAATATCAACCCTAATTGAAAAATAAAAAGGAAAAAAAATTATTTGTATAAAGAGATTAAGAAAATGTAAAAACGGCTATTTTTAATAATATTGCAAATTTGATCTTCCTTCTATACAGTATAAAATTGAGAATAATACACCTTTTGGAATGAGACTAAAGTAATGGAATACTAAAACTGAAAACAAACTAGAATTAAAATAAAAAATAAAAATAAACTATATAATCTTTGAAAATAGAAATAAGTATAGACCTTTACTTAGCTACAATGGTCAAAATCCATTGAGCTAAAATTTACAGCTGCATCTTCAAATTCTCTTTTATATAAATATGTTGATATCTGATTAGACCACTAATTCTGATAAATATCATATTTATCTAAATACTGACTAGACAATATTTAGGACTGTCATGCACAAAAAGAATCAAAAACAAAACCCAACGTTAACAAATCAGAAAAGACTAAAAGAATCAAAGTAGAGTAAGTTCTGGTTCTAATTATAACAATGAAAACAGAAAGGATCTTGAATCATTTTTTTCTACTTTGAAAATGGTTATAATTCTGTTTAAAATGTCATTACAACAAAGTTTACAAATCCAGTAAAATGTGCACTAATAAACCCATTCCTTAGTCAAATACCCTCAGTTTGCAAAGTTTTCTTAATTCAGTCTCCTTAGCCCCGCCTACTATTGCAACACAAGTAGGTTAAGAAAACACCTGACACATAATCCTAAGCAATCTGTACTCATAGATCTGAATGGATTCTTAGCTAGATAAAGAGAAAGATGTGAATAAAGTTGGGTTAGTGCACAGCTCTGCATACACCTTAATGACATATACTTGGCATGTTTCATAGTACAATTCAGTAGATGAATTATATGCCTTACCTTTTATGTATGAGGTAATCCTCCAGGATGTCAAGGCAGCGTACCATCTGAGAGAAGATGAGCACTTTATGACCTCCTGCTTTCATTTTGGGAAGTAATTTATCAATAAGGACCAGTTTTCCAGCAGACTGGATCATTGCTTGAAGATGAAAATCAGAAGCAGCTGGATTATATGTATCTCTAAATTCTCCAAGTATTTTCTCCTCAGCACCTGTCAAAGAAATATAAAACAGCATTAATGAGCAAATGCAGGCAACTCCCAATTACTTTTGTTTTCCTCAAAAATCAGAATTAGTGCTCCTCTATGTTTCTGCAACGAATTAAAATTTTGATAGCAGGTAAATTACTTTTATTAGAATGATTTATGTCTGTGGCTAAATCCTCACTAACGCCTAAGTTTAATTCATTGAGGATATGGGCCATGTCTCAGGCATCTTTTCACCTACCCAGACAAATTGGCCTAACGCCTTATGTAAACTTATGTTCGCTAAACGTTTAATGAATGATATCAGGAAAAGAATAAAAATATGGTCCTAACTTAGGTACATAAACATGCACATTTTTAAACAAACATCTAATATTTAAACATTGGTGTAACACAGATCTTGACTGAAGGGCTATCATAATGAATGTGGATTTGTCTATGGGCATCCTGCTGGCCATCAAAACAAGGAAACGCTGAAAACTAAAAGAGAAGTCAGGCTGTCAGTCACTTCCTCTGGAGAGTCTACATCAGCCCTAAAGGCTCTCTGCCTTCCCTCCGCCTGCCTGGTCATAAAGAATACCAGGACTGCGAGTGACTGAATTACCAGGCTAGGAAATAACTTTTCTTGGATGAAGTGAGATGGGGAATATATTCCCAGAAATAATGAAAAGACCCAAACGTTATACAGAGAGAAGGCTAATAGAGAACCTGACATGACCTTAAAAAGTAACATCACAGCACAAAAATTGAGAGACATCAACTGGGCTACCTAGACTGGAAAGAAACCAGAAAAAAAAATGTAAATGCAGAGGCCCGAAGATGGGCTTTGCTGTCTTTGTGCCTGAAGAGAAATTCCAGTCCACATTAGACTAAACACTACCCTTGCTCTCATAACCTGGCATTTTACCACGGGACCCTGGTACTGAAGTAGCGCAGACTACTCCCGAGTCTGAACCACCTGTAATCTCCCCAACACGAGAGTGAAGTTACAGGATCATTGCCTTTCCTTGTACCAGCCAACCCAGGTGCACAAATGGCACTTTTTTTTTTACCCATAAGTATTTGTTGAAAGAAACAAGTATTCGTGGGCCACCCTTTTCAGCTACCTTTGATAAGATATGGATGATTACAGCACTTCCTGAGCTCCATCATGGTGTTGACCAAGTTAGGCACATTAGTCTGCCCTGCTCCTTTGGATAAAAATGAAAAGTTCTTCTCCAAAATAGCCCGGTAGTATTTCTTTTGAATGTTGGTAAGTTCTACTTCGATGATGGTTTCTTCCTTAGGGGCCAACTTCTTTTCTACATCTTCTTTCAATCGTCTCAACATCATTGGTTTCAGGATAGCCTGAAGTTTCTGCACCTGCATAAAAAATGATGAAAAGAGAGAGATACATAACACATTCAATTCCATGCACATAATTACAATGATAAAAGAGCTGATGTACTTATTCACAAAGATCAAAAGTATACCTGCTCCTCTGTTTTCAGATCCCCAAACTCTTGCATAAATGTTGATTCAGAAGGAAACCTTAAGGGTTCTAGAAAGTGAAGAAGACTGAATAGTTCTTCAACTGTATTTTGGAGAGGTGTGCCAGTCAAAAGCACCTTGTGTTCCTATATAAGGTAAGAATAACTCACATCAAACACCACCATACAAAAATAATACGAAAATTGACAGAGGTTATCATATGTTCAGATTTGGAAAAGCAAATATTTTTCCAACCAAAATTTTCAGGAGTCAACTCAAAATAATCTCTACTAACAAATCTTCATTAATTTATTTCTCAATCATTTTTTTATAAATTCTGTATCATTATCATAATACCTCGCTCCCCATATTTCCACCTATTCATGCTTTTAAAGTAAAGTTCTAAATAATTAAGAAGCACATTTTTGACTTTCTCAATGAAACTAGCATTTTAAGAACAAAGAGGGTATTTCTTTCTTTTGTACTCAACCATCCGTGGTCTCGTAACTTGTATACAAAACTGTGCTCATTCCTTATAACTTGGATGATAACCGTTAGATTTTCAGACAAGAATAAATTCTCAAATCATTAAGGCTACAATCCAACAATGTAAAAGGCTGATTGAAAGATGCTTCGAAACTAGAACTGAATTACAAATTAAACATCACAGTAAAAGAAAGACTATTTTTAATGATAATAGTAAAAATAATTTAAAATTTGACTTGACAGTAGCTATAAATTCCTTAGCTAAATATTTGTATATGAATCTGTACATCTGGATATGTACAGTGCTAGTAAAAGGTCTAGAAAGATTTACACCAAGCTGTAAAAAGTAATGGAACTGGGGGTGGGAATGGATGGAGAGCTAGTAAAAAGGAGCACTTTACTGTTTACCATATGTACTTCTGTATATTTATCTGTTCATGCACTAATTATGTGATCTTACTTAAATCAAAACTTAAAAAAAGGCCAAACAGCTTTGATTTGAAAGAAGTATGCACACTAAGAGGATGACTTAAAAATCCTATTTATTAGTTATAACCAACATATACTAAGCATGTAGAATTCCGTAGGAACGTTATCCCTCTATTACAAATGATCTGAATAATATTATAACTTTGGTGAAAGATCCTTTTATTAAGGGCTTAAAACTTATATTTTCTTTTCAATACATTCTACAGGTTTCTCTTTTTTTCATTCTAGAAGTTAATTACTTAAGTCTTTTGGGGGAAAGGACTAAAAAATGTTAAGTCTTAGAAAACAGATGAGATTTTTTTCCCTTACTAATTATAGCAAAAAAACTCAATCACCACAGATAGCAATCAGATATATTTATACTTTAAAACTTTAAAAGACGTTAAGTTTTTAGAATTAGCTGAGTCTATCTGATCTTTTACTACATAGCTAAGAAACTGAAGTAATAATAATATTACTTACCAGATTCATGAGTTTGAGACCTTCTAGAAGTTTACAATTTTTATTTTTTAACCTATGTGCTTCATCAATGATCACACATCGCCATTCAATTGCATTAAGCTCTCCACAGCCTCCAAGAATCATTTCAAAAGTGGTGATGATGGCTTGGAATCTATAAGCTCCTCGAATAATATGCCCCTATAAATTTATCAAATACAATAATTTGCTAGAATATCTTGACTGTAATTTTTAATTCTTGTCAAATAACATAAAAATACATCCAATGA
>NW_011888832.1:3387387-3394637 GCF_000151845.1 Pteropus vampyrus
CTGCATTTTGCTTTTGGACATGTTATCTTTAAAAAGCCAATTAGATATCCAAGTGCAGTCACTGAATCAGCATTTGGATATGATCTGGAATTTAAAAAAGAGGGTGGAATTACTGACATAGATTTAGTAGTTCTGGTAGTATAGATGGTACTTAAGCTGGGCAACTGAATTAAGTCTCTCATGAAATGAGTACAGATATAAAAGAATCTGAAGTCTGAGCCTTGGGTTACCCCACATGTAGGTATAGAGAATATGAGATGGAACCAGAAGCAAGGGGCTTCAGAAACTATAGGTGGTGCTATAGGACAATCCAAAGTCCTGCAATTCAAGTGAAGAGAATGTTTAAGTGGTACTGAAAATCATAAACTATTAGGAATTAGGAGACAGGAAGGGTTAAGGAAGAGCATATGTTCTGATTTAGATTTTAATTCCTATTACCTTAGATTAATTCATATTGATTGCATGTACTGGTCATTAAGTTGAATAGCTCCATTAGATTATTAAAATACATATAAAGTATAAGGCTATAATTTTATATACAGCTCTAAAAACCTGAGATACGATGAATGCAGTTAAATTGATATCACATTATTTAAGAACAAGAGCTCTTATTTCACATTGACCTGTGTTTGTTAGTCCCAGTTTGTTAGTCCCAATTTCTTTATACCTTGGTGTCTTCATTTGTAACTAGGAGTAATATGATTGCCTATTTACAAAGTTGGTATTAGCAAGATTAAGTGAACACTATATGTAAATTCTTTAGCACAATGCCTGGCACATGGTAAATACTCAATAAATGTTTGTGGTTACTAGTGCTATCTCTGCTACTTTTCTCCGGGCAAATTCAGAAAATTAGCAGCACAGAAAATTTTACTACTCCTGTGATTTCAAGCTATTTAATAACTTGAAAAAGAGATAATGAAAGTTATTTCTATAAAGTACAGATATATTTATCATTATGAGACATCTTTATCTTTTAAAATTTTAAATCCTATAGATAAAATTTAGAATGTATAACATTTACTATAAAAACATACTATTTAATATATGTTAAGATTACAACACATCGAGAATCTTTCAGCTTTGTAACTATCCTATTTATACCAAATTCACGAGACATTAAAACCTTGTTTTATAATTTCACACTCAAAATATTTTATTGTACCTTCTATAAAAAATGAAATTGAACTCAGTCATTTCTATGGTAACACATAGCTCTAAAATCTACATATGTACGATTAATAATAAAACATTATGGAAGGAAACCGAACTATTACCCAAGATGTCGTAGGTTCCACAGGTGCAAAGGTAAGAGTTTTCAACAGAACTGAGAAATAATTAAAGGATTTTGTAGAAACTTAAGTTCATAGAAATGTATTTGTTTCAACCACAAAAGAGGGACAATGAGGTTAAAGGAACAAAATCAACTAATTCGTCCATCTTCACTTTCAAATACGTAAAAATCAGTTATAACTGTGAGGTAAAAGTAGAAGGCTATGCGTATTACCTGACTTCAACCTATATCAGTCATATCACATGACCTGGCCATATGTTATAACAATCCATAAAAAACAGAATAATTAGCAAAAGAAAAATAAAATATTAAGGTGCTACTGAGGTAGAGGTAGAGTACCGGACAGTAAACCTTTTCCAGTCAAAAAAGCAGTTTTCTGTGAAATGTTTTTATTGATTTTCTCATTTCTTAATACAAGTTTTTATTTAAAAAGAGTCATGCGACCACTCAAAACTTCAACTTGGCACTTCATGTTTTATAGTGTTAATATTAATGCTAGGCAGTTCTTTCTTATGTCATGTTTTAATTTTATGATCTGTAATGCAGCAAAAAAATAGAAAATCTCTTCCTATAGCATAGGTAGCCCAAGTAAAACTTAAAATGTGCCTATAAGATATAGGGAAGAAGAAAACCATAAAATCACCAGAGAACTGGAATAACCAATCCAAGAGGCAGAAATATATAGATATGCTTGCATTGGTATATAAAACAAACCAAACTTTCTTAAATGTCTAAAATCAAAATCCAGTGAACACAAAAGAGAACCTGTGGTTTCACCTCAATTAACATTTGGACCGTGTTCACTGAAGATTTAAATTTTAAAACTGAAGAAAAAAAAATTGGAGGATGATCAAAGAGACTTATAATTCTAAAGTTGATAGGTATTTAAAAACAATTAGTAAGCTATTCTAGTTTAAAAATTAAAGATACAAATTTGTACATTTGTATAAATCAGCATATTTCTTTATACTGAAGTAGAGCATTAACCTACTTTTGTCATTATTCTCTTTAGCTACTAAAGTGTACTGTAAAATAAATATGATGAACAGAGACTAAATGAGATCGAAGTAAGCAATTGAAACCTATCCTAAATTTGAAAGTAATTAATATGTAATGCTTATCTCGTCCAAACCTGACCATTCCCACAATAAACAAAATGACCGACAACACACCTGTGAGTCCCTGAAGTACATCTCATATCGCTGTATCATCTGTCTGCTAATCAGGCTCCCATGATAAACCACAACATTAATATCAGTCCACGTACGAAATTCTCTCTCCCAGTTTGCAATGGTAGAAAGTGGAGCAATAATCAGGAAAGGTCCTCTTATACCAGTCAGAAGGATTTCATAGAGGAATGTAATTGATTGAATGGTTTTGCCAAGACCCATTTCATCTGCTAAAATGCAGTTTCGTCTGAAATAAACAAATATATTATCCAAGTACACATTGCGTTTTTCTGTATACTACAATGTTTTCAATGATAAATACACAAAAATAATCAAAGATCGAATTAAAACACTTGCATTTATAAAAATGTAAAAGCTGCTGAAGTGCAAAGTAGGCTAAAGATTACAATTTTATTATAATCCTGCAAAGGGAAGACTGTAGACTAAGATACCACTCAACAGATGTTTTTTTACAGAGTGAAATGGCAAGAGCAAGGCTAACTAAATATTTTCTTTAAGAAGCATTTATTAAATAAATACCTTATCTCAGAGACAGTATGAGAAAACGGGATACAAAAGAAAGAGAACATGTTCTCTGCTTTCCAGGGGCAAATAGTCATACAATGTGCTATCACAGAAGCACACATAAAATAAAGCACTGGTTTTTCAACTCTGGCTGAGCATTGCAAGAGTCTACAAAGCTTGAAAGAGACACAAATACACAGTGCCCTCTTCCCATATATTCGGATTCAAGACCACTTTCACAGGAGGTCACTGTTTTGTCAGACAGCACAGAAAAGGAGAGAAGTATAAAGAGCATGACCTGCAGGGAGACCAAAAGGTGTTTACTATGGTTTTGAGAGACGGGTAAAGGGTGGGGATGTTATTAAGATAAGCAGGAAGTATAAATAAAGAAGTTTAGACATCATTCTAATATGCACTGGGAGTCACTGAAAACTTTTTTAAAAACTTGATGAGATTAGGATTGTATTTTGAAGCTTACTCTAGCACCACTGTGGATATTAGAAGAGAAGTGACTAGAAGTTGGGACACTAATTGGGAAAGCACTATAATAATGCAGGAAAGGGTTAAGCACTTGGACTAAGGGAGGAGGGACTAAGAGAACTGATTCCAATATTAATTATGAAGTAGAATAATTTGGACCCAGAAACCAATCTGGTACACAGCATGTGGGGAAGACAGCCAGATTTTGGTCTGGGTGACTAAATGAATTGTTATTCTTAACTGAGATGCAAAATATGGAGGAAGACTAAATTCGGTATGGAAGAAACGAAATGGTAAGATAAATTTTCAATGTTATGTTTAAAGAATCTTTGATAGACATTAAGGTAGGTTCAAGGCCTTCGTCGCAATAAAAGTCTGAAATGAGAATATTACTGATAAGTGAAGGCATAGAGGGGGTATAGAACATGGCTTAGGGAGAACAAATATGTAAGATGAGAAGAAAGGAAAAGACAATTTGGAGCAAGAAATATCAATGCTGAAAAGGCAAGCAGATGATGAAGAACCAGCAAAGACTACTGAAAGGAATGGTCACAGAGGTACTGGAGAGCAGGGAGAAGAGTCACAGTCAGGAAGCTGTTGGGGAGGAGGATGGGACAAGTCTAAAGGAGGAAGGAGTACCGACCACTATACAATGCCGCAGAGACAGCATATTACAGCTGAAAAGTATCCTGTGAACTGGAAAATTTAAAGGTTTCAGAGATATTACAGAATCAATATCCAGACAACAGGTTAAACGAGAACTGAAGATGAGGAAATGGGAAGAGCTCATGCGGGCTGCTCTTCCTAGAAATTCACCTAGGAAGTTACAAAGAGGGTGGCTAGAAGGAAAAACGGAACCAAGAGAAGTTTTATCATTTCCTAGAAGGAAAAACGGAACCAAGTGAAGTTTTATCATTTCCTAAGTTAATTTTATAGATGGGTTAACCTCAAATTTGTTCACAGATGAAGGGATGGCACTAGTCTTCAGAGATGGTTTGAAGATGTAAGAGCGAAGCATGAAAACTGAATGGAAGTTCAGAGAAGACTAGATGAGACGCATGTCCCAGGCTGAGATCCTGGTGAGGGACTTTTCAACTTCTGATGTATGCGGGTACAGGTAAGGAGAGCTAAGGATGGAGATACACTTGTAGGCTTGGGTAGCAGGGCAGAATTTGAAGTTCACCTACTGGCCGGCCAGAGGCTTCTCTATGAAGCAGTCACAAGAGAGAGGCAGGGGTAGGATTGTGATAAAGGGCTTGAGGAAAGTGGCGAGTATTTAAAACAAGCAATGCAGAAAATGTGAAAGGGTACTGATGAGGGATGAAAATAAAAAGATTATTTCGTTAACTATTTTACCTGGAAGGATCTCTTGGGGAAAACTGTAATTAATATTTACAAAATAAGAACCAAGGGAAAGAACACTGCATGGACTGGATGGCAGGCCTCCCTAACTCCAACAGACTGAGTCAATGACTCACCATTACTAAGCGTAACGACTCAAGAGAATCATGAGAAGGAAAAATACAGAAAAATGATTTTGAATAAAAATGTCATCAAATTTTACTATGATTACTAATACCAGTGCCTTCATCTGCTCCCCTACTATACTAATTTCTCAATCACGGTACAATTTTTACTTCTTAGCAATCAACTTTTATCTCAACAGAAGTGAGATAATGTTCCATAAACAACTTAAAAACTGAACAACTTAAAAATTTAATTTATAAAATGGGGTAATTCATTACTAGGCTCTCATATTTTGTATTCTATTCCTTACTAATTGCTGACGACCTGCTTCTTTTAAGACTTACATTAAATTAAAGGCCTAATACTTAAAGATTAAATGCCCACACCTTACTAACTAGATTCAGTTTTTGGCAAACAGTAGTATAGGTTCGCAAGTTGAAAAACATTCTGAAACACGGAAGATGTTTTATGATATTAAGAAAGGTATTTCAAATTTGATTATTAATCGCCATCTCAACTTTCTTCTATGATGACTGGTATACATTTAAATAAAGCAACTGTAGTCAAAATCCTATACATATCTTCCTGAAATAACCTGACTTTCAATAACGAAGACTCCATGACAGTAATAATGTAACAACATCAATACCTATTTTACTGAACATATTTTGGCACATACAAAAAAAATAACACGCTAAAATTTTTTTCTGTTAAGATATACTACATACCTATTGTACCAATTGAACAAGAGCCAGTTGAGTCCTTCCAGTTGATATTCCCTGAGTTGGTTGCCATTTTTATAGTCCCTGGATTGATCTATTTTTTTCCAAATATTAGAGGGAGGACGATCCTTAGTGGAAAAACAAAGAATGAATGATGTATTTCAGATTTTTTAATCTTCCATACATCTCTCATAAGGAATGATGAAGCAGAGCATTATATGGCATTATGAAATTTTACAAACATCTAAAGACCGAATTAGTTCTATACAAACTCTTCCAGAAAATCGAAGAAGGCATGCGTCCCACCTTATTCTATGAATGATACCAAAATCAAAGGTATTACGCGAAAACTACAGACCAATATCCCTTGTGAACAGAAATGCAAAAATCCATAACAAAATTTTAGCAAATGGAATCTAACAATACATAAGAAGCGTAATACATCATGACTAAGTAGGGTTTTTTGCCAGGAATAGAAGGTAGTTTAAATTTGAAAATTAATTGATGTTGATCAACAGACTAAAAAAAAAAAAACCTATGAGAATCTCAACAGATATAGAAAAAGCATTTGAAAAAGCTAACATCTATTTCTAACAAAAACTCTTTTTAAATTTTGAATAGAAGGGCACTTCCTCAACCTAATAAGGTATATCTACGAAAAAGCCACAGCTAACATCATACATAATGATTAAGACTGAATGCTTTCTCCCCAAGATCGGGAAAAAGGCAAGGATGTCCACTGTCACCACTCTACTGAGGCACAGTCTTGATCCTAAAAAGAAAATCTCTTTCACAATATTCCTTGATTCACTCTTCCATGAGCTATTTAACATTTTTGTTTCCTAGTTCAAGCATAGGCCTTTAGAAACCAAAAAAAAAAAGGGGGGGAGGCGGGGCCAGGAGCTGTTCTCTTGCTAATAGACTATGGGTATTTAGCAAGACTATGGGATAAATTAAGGAGACCAGAAATAAGAAAAAGAGAAAAAAATTAATAAACAACAATATGTTCTCTTCCAAGGAACAATTAATTCATTTTTCTTTTCTTATATCATATCACTAAATTTTTCATGGAAGCCTTCCCCACTCTGGTGCTCATCCAAAAGTGATCTGGCCCTGTCTTTTCATGTATAAACTCCCTCTTAAGTGAATTAAGAAATTTCTATAACCAAATTATAATGCAAAGAGGACAAGCCAACATATTTAATAAAATCATAAAATATCTCCTCAATATGAATTTGTTTTGGTTGGCTCCCCAAACTGGATTCATATGAGAACCATCCTATGTTTTAAATAAATGAAAAGCAAAAATTCATATAATTATTAGCAATATCAGAACTTGCAATAACTTTCTAGAATTCCAGTTTCTGTAACAGAAAAATCAATAACCCACTCAAGTTTTGTGTGTGTGTGTGTGTGTGTGTGTGTGTGTGTGTGTGCGTGCAGGGAAGAGATTTGCATGTAATCTATAAGAAATCAGTGTGTCTAATTTATGTATGTCTTTCATAATATTCTATAGAAAAGGTTCTAAAAATAAAGGTACTATGGAAGTAGATGAACTATTTAGTTATGGATAAGAAACTGGTTTATAGAAAT
>NW_011888832.1:3394687-3429233 GCF_000151845.1 Pteropus vampyrus
AGGAACAATTAATTCATTTTTCTTTTCTTATATCATATCACTAAATTTTTCATGGAAGCCTTCCCCACTCTGGTGCTCATCCAAAAGTGATCTGGCCCTGTCTTTTCATGTATAAACTCCCTCTTAAGTGAATTAAGAAATTTCTATAACCAAATTATAATGCAAAGAGGACAAGCCAACATATTTAATAAAATCATAAAATATCTCCTCAATATGAATTTGTTTTGGTTGGCTCCCCAAACTGGATTCATATGAGAACCATCCTATGTTTTAAATAAATGAAAAGCAAAAATTCATATAATTATTAGCAATATCAGAACTTGCAATAACTTTCTAGAATTCCAGTTTCTGTAACAGAAAAATCAATAACCCACTCAAGTTTTGTGTGTGTGTGTGTGTGTGTGTGTGTGTGTGTGTGTGCGTGCAGGGAAGAGATTTGCATGTAATCTATAAGAAATCAGTGTGTCTAATTTATGTATGTCTTTCATAATATTCTATAGAAAAGGTTCTAAAAATAAAGGTACTATGGAAGTAGATGAACTATTTAGTTATGGATAAGAAACTGGTTTATAGAAATGAAGGAAAATGTGGTTATAATATGGATATTTTCGACAGAGAATTAATTACTCTAGAGTTGAAATTGATATTGTGATAGTTTTATAAATGACCTGAAAAAAGATTAGGGGGAAGTTATTAAATTCAGCAATGAGGTAGAAGTGTTCATAACTTTTCTGGAGGGTACTCTGGAAGAAAATATTCTTCACAGTTTTAAATGTACCTATGCTCTTTATAATTCTAATTATAATTCTGATTTATCTTACAGGAACTTATACAAGGGCTTAATGTTCAATGTAGCATTGTTTATAATAGCAAAAAACTAGAATACCCGCTAATGAAGGAATAAATTAACACACAGACATGACACTGTAGCAATATGAAAATACAGTAGTAATTGCACCAAAGACTAAATTAAAAATTTAAAGATTACATTAAACCTGTTGAATAAAGAAGTGCTAAGATTTTATGAAGTTGTCTAAGATACATTCTTACCAAATGTCTTGTGTCAGGTCTTGACGCTTGCAATTGTTCAAACTCTTCTATTTTCGCAAGATCTACATCTTCTTTTAGTTCCCAGGTACTATCTTCATATGGCAATGAGCACCACTTCACTAAGTAGTAAATAACAGGCTATAAAAAAAATTTTACCTTTTAGAAAAATAGAGTTTAAATATATTAACCTACATCAATAAGAAGTAACAAAATTTTTTTTTATTGTTTTAGGTCATTAACTTTAAAAAAGTAGTAAGTTTAAACAATGGAAAGTTTAAGTTTTTCTTATTTAAAAAAAATTTTTTTTACCAAATATTTACCTCACCAGTATCTTTGTCTTCACAAAAAGAGACTTCTAACACCCTGTCTACTTCAACGTAGTCTGGGTTAAATGGTTCTTCTTCCATCTAAAAATGAAAAAGTAACACTATTTGACAAAGAAGACGAAGACAAATACACTAGCTAGTCACTACAGGACACATAAGTTTGATTTCAATTACATTTCCAAAAAATGGAATACTTCTATTTGAAGTTCTAAAAGATATTTAGGATATTTATTTATATTATGAATCACCATGTTATATATAATAAAACCAACCAAATAGGCCTCTATACTTTTCTGTTACTACTTTCCTCAAGTCCAAAAGTTGAACACCACCTGCAGGCTCATCTCTCAGTTGATCAAACATTCTTTTCTATGCTCAAGAATTTATTCAAACTAACTGAATGCAAACTATCTGAGCTATCTCATACCCTCTGCTCCCATTTACTGTTCAGCTGATCCTTCTTCCTGTAGTTTCTGAATGGGCTAATGGTAACACAGCACCCCTCCACGCCCCTCCCAGTTACACAAGCCCGAAATGGAGAAGTCATCTTAGATTTCTTTTTTAATCTCCCACGTCTAATAAGTTATCAATCTGTACAAATTCTACTTAACTCAAATTGGTTCCTCCTTCCTCATTCTCATCGCTTAATCACTTCTTACTTGTCAAATGTACTACTTGAAATAGGTACCATGTATATCCTGATATGATTCAATGAGAATACAAGCATCGTTTTTGTGATGTTCTTTTAAAAAATGTATGAACTAAATACTGAGGAAATATCACACAACTGCAAACTTAGGCACATTCTACCAATAAATCACCTACATTCTTTTTTAAAAAAGGTAATAAAAAACAAAGTAAGAATGATTAAAGCAGACATGACAACTGAATGCAACATGTAATGCTGGATTGGACTCTGGACAAGAATAAGCACACATACAATTTTTGCTATAAACATACTAACATCATGTCAATTCTACTATTATTATCTAAGAAAATGTTTTCAGAAAATAAATACAGAAGTATTTGCAACTTACTTTCAAATGGTTTAGAAAAAAATGTACATGCATGTGAGAGAGGTTTGCAGAGGGAGAATGAATGTGAATGATAAAGCAAAAACAGTAAAATATTAACATTTAGGGAATCTAATTAAAAAATATGTGGGAATTTGTTGTATAATGTTTGCAACTTTATTGTCCAAAATAAAAAGTTTAAAAAAAATTCAAATTAAAAAGTTAGTGAAAATTATACTAATCTAAAACTGCACCAAAAATAGGCTATTAAAAAAAAAATTAGAGCGGGAAAGAACATGAGACTATTTAGTAAAGCTTAGAAGGGTAAATGAATTTTTTCAATGATGTTCTGTTCATATACATAGCTGGTACAGAAAATATGAAATAATTTCATGTACTGAAAAATACTATTTTCCATTTTTTTGCTACATTATCATTTCCATTATGTGACTAACTTTGTTGCTAAAATTCTGAGATATACTCACATTCAACTCTAAGTATTTAAATACATGCTAATTTAAAATACAGGATTTATCTACTATTTGAATTATCCATGTTCCTGTTGCAGCTACTTTTCAAGCTAAATTTGGGAAAAGAAAAAAAAAATGTAGATAGCATTTGTATTCAAATATCGAAGTTTAAAGTCTAAGAAGTAAAATAAATAATGAAGTTTTGATTGGTAATGCTACATGTGTTCAGAGTTCAACACATAATTGTCTAATTTATTTATTTCTCTTACATCTGCAAAAAAATGTGCTCTTTGTGCTTGTCTCAATTTGAATCGTTTGATTTTCTGCTGGATCCTTTTATCTTTCAGGAGCTGCTGTTCTGTGGCCCACTCACAGTGAAGATAGGAGCTAAAATTTTTATAAAAGCAACATATTAGAATACATGTTTTGGTTTATTTAGATTTATTTTTAATCATAGAATTCCAATATAAAATATTATCTTCCACTTTACAAATAGGTAGTTCATCATTTTATTAAATGTCAATAGCCTGCCTCTGTGATCACTATATCCTAAGACTGTAGTCTAATGTCTGCAATTTGCTATAAACAGAATGATAAACTGAATCATATAGGTAACAAGATATGATTTATCATTTATCTCTTCATTGTAAGTTTTGAAAAGATAAGAAAGTTAACTTGTTTTGAAAACAATGATTTTATTTAAAACACTTTCTTTCACCGAAGTATAAGAAAAAGCTGAATTCTGAAAAGTCAAACTCAAATGTAATGTCTATAATTTATAAAAGCGTATTATAGATTCCTCCATTTTGATATTAATCAGTTTTCTAAAAAAAATTTGACTGTAATATGAAAGGTTTTCAGTCTTCATTAATGCTTAAGTTCGTGATACAACACGTAAAATGAAGATAAAATAAAATTAATTTATCTTAATATAGTTAAATATATTTATAGTTAAATCAACGTCTTTCTATTATTTTTCTAACTGAAATACTTACTAATTCTTGTATTTTACAAAAAATTCTTCTGTATCAATCATCACTCCAGGTGATATCTATGAAAATAAAATCAATAATTATGACTTTTATTATCAGGCTCTGGAATACTGAAGTATAAAAGTAGAATGTACCATCACTTACTTCCTTTTTCACAATTCTGGAAGATAGTATTTTGTCTACAATTGCAGCATCTTCCTCACTTGGATTTTCCTGAAGGAGGGAGGAAACAAATAATGACACATTCTGAAAATTCCTTTATAGCTTCCACTCTGTATATTTATGACTACATGAAAATTCAATGAACATTTATGGTTATCTAGCACATGTGCCAGGTGCCATGTTAAACATTAGGAATAGAAAAATGAAAAATAAATCGTCATTACTGTCCTCGTTATGGGCCTCATCACCATAGTGAAGATATGCTTCACTGTGATATGCATTCTTCTAAGCACATATGGTAACTAATTTAACCCTTGCAACTACACTGTGTGGTAGGGTACTATTTGCATCCACATTGGACAGGTTAGGTAGGAAGCTCAGGCACAGAGAAGGTAAGTGCTTGCTTGCCCAAGGAGCCAGAACACTCAGCTAGCTAGCAGGGTAGAGTGGCTCTTCACAATCCAGATAAGAAAGATGAAAAGAATTATACAAAGAGGAAAATGCATACGCACTGACACAGAGGTGTCAAAACAACGCATTTGGGCAACTATATCCACAAAGCCAGTGGATGACTGCTTGGAAAGAAGGGGCAGGAGACAAGGCCAGAAAATCCACATAAAGGGCTTCATAGGCTGTATTAAGAAGGCATCAATATTTCTGAAGACTTAGGAGATCATTACAGTTTTCAACAGAAAAAGTACTATAATCAGGTTTGTAACTTAGAAATATGCTACAGAAAGGACAGAGTTTGGAGGAGTTTCAGGACTATGTGTTTGGGAGGTAGATGAATCTCTAGATTTCTGATCTGAACTATCAAAGATTTTATTAACTACATTAAGGAATCCCGGAGCAAAAGTTGGCAAAGATTTCAGGAGGAAAGCTAACGAAAGCATTTTAAGGAATTTATGTTGGTTTAAAATGTTTTGCTATAATAATCCCAAATCTGCCTTACCACAAATAACTGTAAAGGCTGTTCACCAGGTAAAGGAGGTAAATTCTTTTTTATTTTCACAGAGCCTTTAACCTCTTCTTCAGATTGTTTCCCCTCTCCATCTTCCGCATACTTTTTCCTTTTGATTTGTCGATTTGATCTTCTTTTCTGTAATGAACCATAAGGATCATATTTACATGATTTATTTTAAAGGAAAGGTTTTAAAAATAATTACACCAGTGTGGCAGTTTTATATATTAATGTTTCAAAATTGTATGCAACAGTCATCTTTTCTCATTTTTCCTAATTAAAGGAAGATTATAATTTTCCCTTATCCAGGTTTGCAATCTTTAGATTAACTTCCTAAAGTTTAGAATAACAAAGATTAGTAATACCTTTATTGTCTTTCTCTAGAAATTGTTTAGAATAAAAAGATTATTTTACTTAACTATTTCACATTTTGGGCAAAATATATTTTATTAGTAATTAGTAATTGCTTTATTATTTTTCTTTAGAAACTATTACTAATAAAAGTAAAAAGGCACCTGTTTTATTTAACTATTTCACACCTTGGGCAGCACATATTTATACTATTAAAACTTTCGTAGTTTTTGCCCAAAATCTAAAAAGTACATCAGATAAATATTGGTTAAATTATTAATCAGGGATATAAAACTAGAAAAAATTAAATAACATTTGCCATAAACCCATGAACTTACATTTAAAACAGAAAAGAAAAAAAAAAAAACAAAAAATGATATAAAACATTTTAAAAGAAATACACAAAATAATAAAGTATAAAACCTACGGAAATAATTAAATGTGAATGAGAAAGGAACCAGTGTTTTACTAACTTTACTATCTTTCCTTAAAAATAAGGAACATCAGTATCATAAAAACAGAACTAAGCCTTAAAAAAAGTATTACATGTAGTAAAATAATTTTTAAATAATCTAATTTTAAATCAGGTATCAAATACACATGGCTTTACTTACCTCCCTAGATATCTAATATTATTTGATGTTCCCTCTATAAAAAGAAACTCTCATATTGATTTGAAAATCCCAAAGGACTTCGGTTTGCCTTCTTTCACCTCTCTAAAATCTTGTGGGTGGAAGCATCTGAGCCAACTATTGTATTGCTCGGTATCTGGTATAAATCTCCCCCTTCTTCCTGTTCCTATTTTATTTTCTTTTGTATATTCAGTAACTCCCATAACACCCCCACCACCACCAAATGTAACCAGCAAATAACCCATGTTTTCTCCTTTTGGTTTCTGACAATGTCTTCAATTTAGTACGTCTTTCATACTTCCATAGCCAAGACAAGAATGGCTGAATCAGGAGCAGTGTGGGGACAAACTTGTTATTTGCATCCAGAAAGGTTGCAGTGGCCTTTAACGTGCCTTTGCCTCTAGCAGAATACTGTGAGAAAGAAAGGTACTAATATGGTGAGTTAGCTCAGCCAAATGCAGTAGACAACTTCATGCCTCATTTAGGATGGGTCATCATCTCCTGGCCAAGAGGACATTTACTCAAGGTACCACTTTTGTTAATATTGGAGACAGGAAGGTGGCATATAAAAATCTTAATAACGGGACTTCAAGAAACCTAATTTTCCCATATCCTGTTGTGAAAGATATGAAATATTTCTTTCTCCCTGGGGGAAAAATTCTAAGGATCTCTAATTTAATAGCAGTCTAAAGGAGTGTTCAGATTTCTATTACAGGCATCCTACAGTTCTTAATGTTCAAGACTAATTTAAATTAATAACCGACAGTGACATTTATTAGTCTAACAATAACATGTATTAACAATGTTGTGTCTCACCAGGCACAAAACTTCTAAATAATGGAGCTTGCGAATAATTCAGTATAATTTTAGAACACTGTTCAATGTTTTCAGCATTAGTTTCCTTTCTAGTCGCTTATGCATCTATTAATGCTTTGAGATGCCTCACTTAGTCTTCAGTCAACAGAAAATGAGTGGCCTGAAAGAATCCTTTGAACTCAAAGAAGTGCACATTCAGGTAATTCTTAACAAGACAGAACATGGGCCACTCATTGTAAACTGCTCTCTAATCCTATGAAGACTTTATTAGTCTAAGAGATTTCATCTATGAGTTATAAGATTATAGCTGACTTTATTATAAATTATATTCCACTAGGTTATATGGTTAGATATCAGGTGAATCCAAACAAGGTGTCACTCTCATCGATTATCTTACTGTCATACTTTTCTGTCTACTACTTTAAAAACATAAAAAGTAATTCGATGTCCACAGTTTTGGCTGTGATTTTCTGGCTTTCTTTCTCCATGATGTTTTGCAAAACACGGTTTAAAATAGTGACAAGCTCTTTCTTCAAATTTCTTCTACCTTTTTCCCTTATGTCTTAAAGGCTGCAAAGATCGAGCTACAGTATTTTACATAAGAGGTCAGAAACATGCTTCTAAATGACATAACTGTGATATCATATTACTTGTTTTCTCTAATAATCCTAATATAATCTGCTGCAGAGGCTTTAAAAAATATAAGTCTAAATATCAGACTACTAGAGTGCTCTCTATTAAGATTAAAGGTAAAAAATTAAGTATCATATTTACATTTTTAAATTTCTACTCGACTCCAAACCTTAGACTACTTTTCAAGCCTTTAAATCTTGACAATTAATTGTGGTTGAAAGCTATAAGGACCTCTCCATCATTTATATGATGATACATTTAAATATGTCAATAATACAGATTTATAAGTGTTTATAGAAAATACTTCCAACTTTCCCCATTTGTGAGTGTGAGTGTGTGTTTTAGAGCAAGACCTATCAAAGCGAACAAATACTAGAGTCAAAGGTATGGAAGAAATGTGCCATGTTAACCTATCCTGCCATGTCACTGTTTGGTAATTACATAATGGAAAAATGGCCAGCATTATTCTAGTAAAAATTAAACTGAATTTTCTCATATCGAATAAGTAAAAGTTTCCCTAAGTTAAGGATAACATAAAGAGAAAGCCAGGCCATATAACATCAGGAGCTTCGGTCACTGCCCTTACCTCAACTCTTGCAGCAGCCCAGGAGCCTTGAGCCACTCACTACTCTCCCATTGGACAAGAAGCTGCGTAAGGAAGAAGAAAGGCCGTTCAGGGGCTTTCTGGCCCCATAATTCAACAACTGCCACCACCCCTACGGCCTATAGTCGTGCTTTAATTATTAGAGAGCAGAGGGTGGCCTGAATTATTATGACCTTCACTATATATATATATATTTTTTAACTTCACAAGGTTATTTTGAATATCCACTTACTTAAAATAAAAGGGCAAAACGCACAGTATTTTTGTCTACATCAGGGGATTTTTAATATAAATGGTTGTTTTTTTCTTTGACAGAGCAGATCAAAGGAGTTATCTCTAGAAATGATTTAATACATTTGCTTTATCATTGTAGGTGATTTTAAAAATTATGATGTCTTTCATTAAGTTCATTCAAAAGCACTCTAAGTACGGGATATCACTAGCTACTTCTCCACGCTAAAAGCCAGCAGAAACTTCAGATTGTTACTTAACCTCTCTGGGCTTTAGTTTCATTATATGAAAAATAAGTGGCTTGAGAGGATATGTCAGTTTCCTCCCAGGTCTACATATCGCTAGGACTACATTGTGGTAATGCTGTCACACTAAGCTCTACTATACGATAAAATGTATTTTACTAGTAAACTGCAGTATAAAAATCCATAAAGCAAAATTATGCTATCTAGATAATTCTACCAGTACTTCAGTTGTCAGAAAAAAATTGAATACTCACTTGAGAGTCTTCCTCTTTGCATGTATGCTGTGGCATCTGCTCCACATCGGATATTTCATCCGAAGACTCATTCTTTCTTTTTTGTTTTTTACCCAATGTAATAATAAGCTTGCTGTTTTAAGAGGGAAAAGAGTAAACAGTAAGATCCCTGCATTTTTCCATTTTTTGTCAAATCAAGATTACCATGATAAACTTTCTTTCATTTATAGCACTTGAATGTTCAACTGATGATAATTATCACGAAATCCATATGGCATTTTTCAAGACAAAAACTGTATTCTAATGGAGCAAATACAAATCACTATTACAGTTAACATACTTCTAAGCACAGAAAGGCACTCAAGTTCTATCACTTCTTAGGCTCAAGATTATTTTTCAAAGGAAAAATATCAGGTGCTATAACTAACTGTATTTAGTAATTAAAATAATTATTTTATTATCTTGTAGATTTGAAATGAGGAATTTCCTTCTACCTCTTACTAAATTCAAATCCCACTAATGTCCCTGAATCTCCCCGATTCCCTAAAAGCCTCTACTTCTTTCTCCCCTATAGTAATGTCTCCCTTACTTAAAACAATTTAACAATTAAATGTTGTTTAATGATTTCATATATGTTATGGCTTATCTTAAATGTACTCTGTTCCTAAGAACTTTATTTTTTATGTTTCAACAGTTTGCCTCTCATGTGTATGTGTATATACGTATATTAATATTTGCACACACACGAAATACAAATGTCTAAAATGAAAGTGTGCTTTTGATTTTTTTTCCAGATCCGATGTAGAAGTACAGAGCTCCCATATCTCCTTAACTGTTTCAACAGATGGGAGGGCTTGATTTCAAAGTACCATACTAATCACAAACCATGCTAAGTGTTAATCAAGAAAGTCACCAAATACTTTCAGATATGTGTCAGAATTTTTCAACAATAATTTAGTAGTTCTACTGTGGGAGAACTTGGAGGTGAAGGGCATGCCCTTTGAAATCACAGGGTCAAAGACTGTAATCCTGAGTTCACTGTTTAACCATCTGTGAGACACTGGGCAAATGACTTGGTCTCTTTTTGCCTTAGTGTCCATGCTTAGGAAACAGAGATATTTTAACAGCTGCCTCTATGGTTGTTGAGAATTAAGTGGGATAATATATGTTACCTCTTAGCAAAGTCTTGACACAGTAATTTTTCAACTAATGATCGCTACATCTAATATTTTATATGCCAGGCACTTCCCTAAATTCTAAGATTTGAAGATAAAGGAGACCCGGTTACTAATCTTAAGTCATTGTTAGAATATGATCACAGTTAAAATGCTAAAATGGAATTGAGCACTGGACATAATGTGAACCCAAAGGAAGAAGTGCTCATGTTTACTGAAGAGTAAAGGAGGCCTTACAGAAAAAGTGAAGTCTGAGACTTGAACGATGTAAGGGAGTTTAACACATAATGAAAGAAGAGGTAGGGTACATCCTAGGTACGGGGATGCCACAGCAAAGACTATACAGTGTTAAGAGCATGTCGGGATACAGAGTATCGCAGGAGGAGGAAGCAGAGGGATGATGCTCTTATAACTACGGCGGAGTTCACAGGCCTTGTATGACATGCGAAAAGTTTAAGGCCAGCTTTTAAGCTCGACAGGACAAGAATTTAAAGAGCATCTGTCCTGTTCACTATTGACAACAAATGGCACTGAAATATCTTTGAATGAATGAAAAAAAATGCAACTGGAAAATGAGAATTTTAAACAAGTTCTAGTGATGTAACTATACTTAATACAGCACTGAATACTTGAAAGTTGCTAAGAAAGTAAATCTTAAAAGTTCTCATTACGAGAAAAAAATTCGTAACTACGTGAGATGATGGATGTTAACTAACCTTATTGTGGCAATAACTTTGCAAATCTACATATATCAAATCATACTGTACACCTTTAAACTAATACAATGTTATGTCAATTATATCTCAATAAAACTGGGAGGGGAGAATTTTATATGAGAGAGCAATGCAACCAGAAGTAAGTGAAATGCAAGGCAGGCAAACCAGTGATAAAGCAAATGATGAACAGTCAGCAATACAGGGCCATGGGGATAAGCATGAAGAGGCAAAAAAGGATACAATTTTGGAAGCATACTCAGCAGGACTTGGTTAACTAGATGACTAGATTTAAGGCGAGAAAAAATTCTAGCAGAATTTATCCTCAGGTTATTCATGTATCGGTATGATTACCACCTTCAACAGGATAATGGTAATTCTCACTTGGTATCTCATCTGCATTCTTCTGAGTTTGTGATGAAAATAAATAAGAGTAAAATACAGCTTATGTTGGAACCTGAGAAAAGATACTATGAAACAATATTTTAAGGAACCAACCACAATCACACTTCATTCCCTCTCACCACTTTCATTGGTCATTTCCTCCCTCTTCTGGTCCCTCTTCCTCTCTGGTTTCCTTCCTAAAATAAAAATCTTCCTTGAGATCATATCTACTATTAGATATCACATGTTCTTCCCTCTTCTCATCCACAGTTCTTAAAATAGTCTATACTGTTTCAGTTTCCTTTCTCAACCCACTGTAATCTGAACTTCACATGCATTATTTCACTTGATGTTCACGCAACTCTCAAAGGCAAATGCTATTATTTTATAAGAAGAAACTGAGGCTTAGAGATGTTAAATACCTTGTTCAAAGTCACACCAATAGCAGGAATAGAGATAAAAATTAATGCCTCACTTCAAAGCCTGAACTCCTAATGCCTAAGGCCACAAATGACCCTGGTAATGCCAAATCCAATGGAAATTTAAAGTTTTATCTACCAAAGCATAACTAACCCCTTTTTCCTTCTCTGCACCCTTGGCTCCATGACACAAACACCCTTCTAGTTCTCAATAAACTCCTTTGGCTCATTTCCAATGGCAAGGTCAAGGATAACTCTAAGTAAAACTGGGTAGCAGAAATATACATTTCATGCATTCTCCCATTATCTAACCACCTCCAACCCTAAATGCATGTTTTAGACTAGTCTGTAGATTAACAAAACTAGTAAAAAGAATGTTTAGTTACTAAAGTAACAATTTCCTATGAAATGCAAATCAAGACCTGTTAATACCTTTCAACACACTGTTTAAAAGTGTTGGGTAAGCTAAATGAATTATGTGAAATACACATTCTGATACAGTATCCATGTGGCTGCGTAAAGATGGACATCCCACTGAATAAAAACTTCAATGAAATCAGAAGCTGAGATATTAACATTGTTTTTGTATTTATGAGTGACTATGAAGAGGTTACACTGTTTCTTTCTAGTGGTAATGGTAATTAAATGAAAACTTTCTAAGATCAGTGGACTAAGCTTCTTAAACATTATTCTTATAGGTAAATACTGCTTAAATCTCTAAAAAAAAATAATAATAATGAGTGCTGCCAAATCAATCTTAAACACCCACCCCTTTTGGTAGAGGGGAGTGAAACTGTTTGCTATAATATCTTAGACGAACTTCACTGTATTAATTTAAAAATGCACTTAAAATAGAAAAAAGATCCTTTTGTTTTTCATATACTATATTTTCTTTCAATATTGTTCCACAGGCTTGAAATAGCATCTTATTTTATGAATTCATTAACCACTCTTAACTCATAAAAATCTTTTTTCAAACCCTAACTTTGAAGAGACAGTGCAGATTATAGTAGTTTCCTACTAAACCTTTCGAAGTCCAAATATGTTTACACATGCCCTTTCTGTTCAGAAAGGGTACATTTCCATGTTAGGAAAAAAGCTAATTCTAAAACTTGAAGTCATTATTAGCTACATAATTGAGTCAAATATAAATATTTTAAGATTTAAAAACTTTTTAAAAGATTTAAAACTGAGGGTTACTTATGTAGAACACTATTCTTGGAAACAAAGAAGTCATATAGGTTTATTAAGAGCTCTAAAATAGTATATAGGTGATATCACAAAAGGAAACAAAAATTAGGTTGGTACTGATCAATAATTCTTAAATGTACACAGCAGGCTTCATTAGGAGGCTGTCTGTTAAAAATACAGATTCCTAATGAGAAAACATCAGACAAACCCAAATTGAGAGACATTCTACAAAGTAAGTGGCCAACATGCTTCCAAGTTGAAAATGTCACAAAAGAGAAAGACTGAGGAATTATCCCAATTGGAGGAGTGTAAGGAGACATAACAACAAACTGAAATGTAGGATCCTGATTTGGACCCTCACCAAAAAACAAACAAACCAACAACAACATAAAAAACCCCACAGAACAATTGACAAAATTTGCACGAGATCTCTAAATAAGCTAATAGGATTGCATAGGATTGTATAAGTGTTTCTATTTCCTGGTTTTGATAATTGTGCTTTGGTTACATAAAATGTTAACATTTGAAGAAGCTGGATGAAGAGCCTAAGGGAATTCTGATCTATTTTTGCAAATCTGAAATTAGTTCAAAACAAAATATTAAAAAATATATAGCTATGTAGGTCCCAATCCCAGGATATTTATCTAGTAGGTAGATAAGTATCTTGATTGGACTTCGAAAAATTCCCTAAGAGACTCTGATGCTCCACTGGATCTAAGAACCGCTGGCTCAGAATGGTTACGGTAGATTACTCTAGGAACATTGAGGATAATAAAACTTTTATATTTATAGAATGCTTTTTAAATCTCAAAGCGCTTTTGCCTACAATATCTCAGTTGATCCTGAGAAAAACTCTGAAATAGGCAAGGCAGGTATTGGTGTCACTATAATAATAAGAAAACTTCAGCTCCAAAAGATGAAATAAACTGCCAAAGTCACATGTTTAGCAATATGGTCAATATTATGGACAATACGGTCTCTCTATTCCTACCTACTCTACTATTTCCAACATATCTTACTGATTTTAAAATAACACTAAACTTCAATAATTCAAAAGATATTTAAACCAATGAACAGTTTCATAAAGAGAAACATGAAACTGTATTATATTTTAGTAAATCACTAAGGATAAAGAAAACCTAACTTTTGAGCAATCAGAAATCTCTATTGCCCATACAATGACAAATGATAACCATAAGTGTTATCTGAAGGAAATTAGATGATCCAAAAGTAGGGGGAAAAAATCAGTTAAGTAAAATATCCAATTACCAAAGAGCATTCTATTCCATTCCATTCTTAAGTCATGGCTCGCAAAGAGTTTACAATATTAATTCTAATAAAATTTCATTATAAATGAAACTACAATTTCATTATAGATACATTCTTCAAATAAACTGATAGTTTGCTATTCCTAGAAATAGCAAGGGAAAGCGAAAAGGTAATACAGAATATATTCACAATAAAAGCTTCATCCAAGTTTTGTTTTGTTAAAACACGAAAGGAATCTGTTATCAATGTTAGCAAACTTCAGCAACAGATATTCAGACAAATATAAGAACTAAATATTAAAACATGTTTCAAAAATCAAAGAGCAATTCCACGTTATGTATAAATTTGAAATGTTAATTCATTTGATAAGTCTAGGCACTAGAAAACCTCAGTGTTTATACTTGATGTCTGTATTTGATTTTCAGATGTAATTTATGCACTCATCTAAATCCTGCCCACACATTATTAGTACAGGCTGTGTGTAAGTAATAAGTTGTAGTCTACACTGTGTCGATCTGTAATTGCCTCCTGTTGATTCTCTCATTGCAATAATTGGACAAATAATGCTATCTTATCCAATTAGTCCATTTGTTGTAATTAATGCATCCAATTCATCATAAGTGAAAGAAACAAGCAAAAATACTTTCACATTATAATTTTTTTCTTTATAAGCAAAGTGAAAAACACTGGTCTATTTTTAAAGTTATCAAATAGAAACCTCTTAAGAAACACATTTAATTTGGTGAAATTACTCCATCTTAGGGTTCAACTCAAGACTGTAACAAACTTATCTGGGAAAAACGATCAAGTTTTAAAAGAATTCTTTATTTTAGTTAATCCTTAAATTTGTGAAAGTAACAATATAGTGTAAGCTTTTGGTAACTTGTACTACAAATTACTTCCTATTTAAGGATGGACTTTTTTTTTCAAAAAGTTGAATTACTTAGTTTCAAATAAATAGTTGCTGAGGAAACAAGTATTAGCTAAGTATTAATCATAGTCAATATATTTATCACTTAATTCTTATTAAAAAACATTTTTTTAAAATGGTATTTATATTAAAAATATTGACAAACAGGAACATTAAAATCAAATACTTCATTTCAGTAGTTCTAAGACACACATATTCCCCACATAGTAACATCTATAAAATCAAGATTCCTCTAATAATCAACAACATGCCATAGTTTTAGCTCAGAAAATCTTTTTTCTTTCTTATCGACAAATAAAATAATGGTCTTATAATCGATGAGTGAAACACAGCACATCGTTTGCTAATGATAAACTTTACTAACAATTTATGTAAAGGTGTACTTTTTAAAAATGGAACTATGTCTTAATGAAATTAATAATAAATAATGTATATATCAATACTTTCTATAGATGAATACATTTCAGATTTTCACTAAGTTCAAGTTTAGATAGGAGTGAAATCAAAACATTTTATCTGCTGAGAATTTAAAAAATTCTAGAACTTATAGAGACTAATGATAGCATATGATTAATGAAAAATACATAATAAATTTATGTATTTAAAATTTTGTCATATGCCAAGAAATGATTAAATGATTACTACATTTATATTTTATCCAAACAGATACTAAATTATTATCTTGAATATTTTCAATCAGAGTCTTATCTGTCACTTTATTAACATGAACTATAAAGTGATAATTCTCAATTTCTGATAATTCATCTTATTTTTCTCAGACGTTTATTCATTTATATTATTTTCCCTTATATTTTATATAGATGTAAATGTCCCTCTATAGACATACATGTGGACATGCTGACATGTTTTGTTTAATGAACACCTACATTTATGTGTGTGTGTGCACATATATGATGATAGGTAATAATGTCATTTTCCTTCTTCCCTCTTGAGGGTTCAAAAAGACTATAGCAATAAGGGGCATAATGTAATTCCGAGATCGCTGAATGTTTCATTCTTTTCCTTTAAAACATAACATCCTTAATTTCTACTTGAGTTTGAGAATCATGTCCCAATTTAGACGTTTTAAGAGAAACGGTAACTCTAGCATCTGACAATTAGCATTCCTATAACAAACAGAAAAAATAATTATGAATACAAAAAAGAACAGTTAAGGTTTAATTGTGAAAGACTATTACCAATTAAATTTATAAGGGTACAAGAACATTTTTAAGTATCAAAAGCATTCTACCTATGTTAGTCCAATAATCTACAATACAAAGAAATAAACTGTGACAACATGGAAACAAAATTTAAACATCAAAGATATAAACCCAAAATTTAAAAATGCTTCATCATCTAAAATTGAATGGAACCATAAGAAAATTCTACTGGAAGTCTTAGAATGATTTTATTTTAGAATTTAACTGTCTACTACTAAACCAGTTATGTCCCTGTGGTTTTATGCAGAATTACAATGCCATTTCTATTTTCAACAAATCAAATTCGATCATGTGTTACCTTTTAATATTTAACCTTCCACTCTTTCATTCCATAAAATCCATCCTGTATCTATTATGTACCTACTATTACTTGAAGAAACTCCTGCTACTCTACTTGAGAAGCAACTTGTTAGAACCTGACTGCCAAGATCACAAAAAATGTTAAAGTGGAAGAGGGTTGCTTCCTGTCCTCCCTCACTCTTTAATTTTACACCTGCCATTTCCATTTTAACTCATGCCCTTCCATATAACCATGGGCAACCCTTTCGAACTGCAGGCATGTTTCAAACAAAATTTACCAGTCCAAAATGGTTACTCTAGGTAACCTGACAAAGAGAGGAATGCTTATATAAAAAAAGCCATTAAGTTAACCTATTATCTCTCTTAACAAATAGCAACTGTTTTTGTTTTTGTCTGTCCTGATTTTTTTAACTCATCTTGTTTAGGAACACAACCTTGATGGAAAGGAAACCTAGGCAGACGAATGAGTTTAGGCAGGAAGAAGGGGTGTGGCTCCTGGCCTCGGCTTTTTCCATCAACAGCTATTCGCTCTGTATGTTTTCAGAAAATAACGATGGCTAACACTTACAAAGTACATTCCAGGTACTGTTCTACATGTTTTCAATGTGATTATATCATATTATCCTCAAGATAACACTGCAAGGCAAGTACTATCATCTCCATTTTACATATAAGGAAACTAAAGGTTGGAGAGGTATTTGTCCAGGGTCACGCGGCTGTGACAAAACCAAGATTTGAACAAATGCAACTTGCTCCAAAGCCAAAAAATTTACATGATCATACTGCATGCCTAACCTAACTCCCAGAATCACTGTGACGATTACATGAGACTACATCAAAGTGCCCTGAAAGGGGCACTACTTCTCATACTGTTCAAACATTAATCTATAAAAGTGACAGAAATAATGAAAGGTTTCATGCACACCAGCAAGCAGAGGCAGTATTGGTTTTCTTCAGATTAGTCTTCCTAGAGTATACCAAATCAAAGACATGGATTAAATAAACACCAACTCTAACTATGTGTCAAACATGACATTGTTTACAAGTTTAGTTACTTTTAAAATTTATGTTTCACATTGTCGGTGGTTAAGTTCCAACATATATTCCCTTCAATTTTATCTGACATCAGTCATTTGATATTAGTGACAGCTCAATTCATCCAAAACTAATAGAAAAATAAAATTTTTACAAAAAATTTAATACATCATAAAATGCTGTTAATTAAAATGATGCAACTAAATCATTTAAATGATTTCACACAAAAATTAAAAACTCGGCAAATTCAAAATTATAAAATGTAGTGGCTTATTAGAAGAGTAATGAAAATTTTCAATTGACTAATATAGGAACTCTAGATTGTACATGAATTTCACTTCCAAGTACGCTTTTTCCTCCAAAATGATGATAATCTTTGCCTTTGTCTGACACAGATGATCAAGAAATTAGTGTTTTACTCTTAACAGCTTAGTAACAATAGGCAAACTTCAATTTTACTTATCTGCCTACAATTTATAAATTCCCGTATCAAAAAGTTCTATACTCTCAACAGTTTCAGCAACTACTCAATATCTCGCCATGTACGTATCTTTCCAGTACAATTCTCACCTTATTTTCAAGAATGCTATCTCTAAAAAACAAGTACCAAATTGATCAATGCTGTGCAATATTAAAACAATTTATTGTTATAATCTATTTCTAATAAAAATACAAACACCACAGTATGAGTCAGATACTCCACCACAATAAATTACTATTCCCTACCATATCAATTCATATTTTTAAAAAATCCATGCTTTTCTATTATAATTTAATTACATCTAAATTCCCCTTATGTTCATTCTTTTTTCTTGAACCAGATTCACTTCTGGCATCTTTTTGCCTTTAGCTATTCCCTACCCACCCCCAAATTTAAACTTGCAGTAACTTTTCAAGTTTCCCTACAAATTTCCTTATTTTATGTAAATTCCCTTCCAAGTACTACACGACTTTGCCTATACCTCTGTGTAAGATAAAACTAAAAAACTTTAATTATGCTAACTTTCAATACATTAAAGAATTCAATGAGGTTTCCTAAAGTATAACTAGACATATAATGGAAAAATAAGATACTTTCATACCAAAACCTTTAAATATAAAAGAAGCAGAAATTTAACTTTCGAATTTAATTTTAGCTGTCTGCAAATAAAATAACAAAATCAATAATATTAATTATTGCTCTATTATGATAAGAGAGCCCATGTTATTTAATGGTCTGGACTGAAAGGCATCAGGATCTAACAATATAATTCAGCTTGGTGGTCTCATTTCAAATGCTGAGAATTTGGTCTACATAACTGTTAGTTCTAAATAGCCACAAAATATATTAATAATTTCTTTAAAAAATGAAGGTTTTCATAATAAGAGAATTCTTTATTGTGTACTTTCTTGTGCGGAAAAAAGAAAATAAATTAAATAAATAATCTGAAACTTTTCATATAAAGCCTGAAAAAAATGACCAGTATTCCTGCAAAAACAATTCTAAACTATGGTGGACTTAGGTTATTCTCACCCTTGCATGCAAGGCAAATATACCTATAGAAAAAATAATATTTATTACATTTTCTGAAAATGTTTAGATAAGTTGTCAAATAAAAACACACAGGATTAATGTACCCTCCTAGAGCAATTCTCTGTCCTTATAATTCTCTTGGAGCATTAATCCTCACCTGGCCTCTTTATTATATAAAGTAAATCAGAAAGACTGGAAGAGCAGAGGGCTGCTAACTGATGATTTAAATGGTCTTAGTTTTCTTGCCATTCCATTTAGTCCACGGTTGTGAGTTTGAGAAAATATTATATTTCATGTTTCTAAACTGTAAGGCGTCCAATGCTGTACAACTATGAGGTAAAGTTATCTTATAAAGAATTGTAACACATATTCTGTAAAGAGAGTGAATTAGGAACTGGCAGAGCAATATGAGTTTGGTTTAGTTTTCTCTTTCTCTGTTTTATATACAAAATATTTTCCTTTTAAATATTTTTTACTAATATCAATGTACAAAAGCCATGTTCACAGAACAGTGAAATTTAGTAGGTCCTGGAATATTACTTAATTTATTCAAAAAAGAAACAGGGTGCATATAGTATTTAACTTTTCAAAGTTCCAGTGTGGGCATAAACACATCACACACCTATCAGAACGAAAAGACTAGACAGATTGCACTTTAACAAAAAATTCAAAGGCATTAAATTTAATCTTAACCAACTTACCCAATTTTTGTCTTCTCTTTCAACTTAGAACAAGTTTTTGTTTTTTTGCTCTCTTTGTCCTTTGGCTTGGATTTCATCCTTCTACCTTTCTTTTCCTCCTTTCCTTCGACTGAAGCACTAGGAAAGTTTTCAGGGCTCATGACTCGTGGAATATTGCGCTCCCCGCGCTCCTTTGCTTTGGCTATGGCTTCTGATATTATACGATTAGCCTTTTCTTGCTTGCTTTCTGATTCCACCTTTTTTCTCTGCTTCTTCTCAGACATGATCCTCACCTGGGTATTCTGCAACTTAGTATATGTCCCAGAACCATCATTCTTCTTGGAAGATGGAGGCTAGAGAAACCAAAACAGTATTTATACAACATACAGAGTACATAAAAAACAACCAACATGAACATCTGAAAATTTAAGATTAGGCTTAAGGAAGTAAAATACGTGAGTAAATATGTGCGTGCTACAAATTTTAAATTAAAACATTTTGCTGATCTGGAAATTCGTGTAGATATAAAAAGCTCAACTACTGCTTTTAAAAATGAAGGTTAAAGGATAATAAAGATCCAATAATATTTTCACAGCATTCTTAATTAGTTGATTCAAATTTTGTCCTGTACATACAGCTGATTCAAATTTTATCCTGTAAATATTCTATGTATTCGGAATAAAAGTATTCTTTTTTTCTTCACTCCAGAACTCTGAAAATTATTTTTTAAATAAATTTAAAATAGCAATTTTAATACAGAGTGACTACTCTTTATATTTTATCATGATTTTTAGAAAAATAAAGCCTATGCTTTACAAGAAACCAGAACCTAAAATCACTGAAATCATTTTAATATACAATGTATGCAGCAACATAGCTAGTTAGTAAACAGACATTCCCATACTTAAAATTAGAGAAAGTTTTAGTTTTTCCGTGAAAGAGTTAAATGTGGATTTTTTTTTCCTCTTTCTATATCATAATTATTTTGTTCAAGCAATTCTGGAAAAAAACAAGTTTCATAGTTTTACGTTAAAATTATTAATATTTTAGCAATATCACAGGAAGCAGATCAACAGCATTTAAAAAATATCCTCTTCAAACACGCATTCATCCACATGTACTTAGATCACAGTTTTGTTATGTTCTTACCCGTAAACATGCCTCTGACTATAGCAAAGGAAAAAACCACCAGGAATTTCCAAACACATTTTCATGCTGATTCCAGTGCGATTCACTGGGTATCTTTTCTATACCTGCCTCATCAAAGGTTTCGTAGCAGTGCTGCAGCACTGGGAAAGGAAGGAGGGTTTAGAATCGCTCACTAAAATGCCACCTTAAGGCCTACAGGCTCTCACAAATAACCAAGACTCGAAAAAACAGCAACAAGCTCAAGATGGCGATGCAGTACGACTCCCGCAGCAGCAGCCAGTAATAAGGAAGGTTATTCAATCCCATTAGCCTTTTAGCCCAAAGAACCCCTCCTCCTCCCACTCATTCAGGCTTTCACTTACCCTTCCTCTTGGCCTCTTCACTGAAGACATTTTTGGCGTCAGACAAAGGCTTGCCCTCTGCTTTTTCACCACCCCAGCAGTGCTCAAGAAAAAAGCATTGAAAGAAGATTCCTAAATGGCCTATTTAGCAAGCTGCAACCAAGAGATGCACAACCCTCCACAAATACACATTGTAATTTATCAACACATTTCTGCCTTGGCAAGTTTATATCCAGTGTTCATCCTATTTAGAGAAGTAAAAAGGCTGTAAACTCCTCCTAAAAAAGCTGAGTTTCCTCAATAGCTATAAGCAGATAGCCAGATTCCAACAAAGCACAGAAAGAAATGAATGCACAAAGCATCAAAATGCATCAGCATGAATATTAGAGATGTCGTTAAAAATACTGACTCCTTCTGCGGAAGTAGGCCAGCAGATGGTGCTACCAGTTATTATTCCATTAGACTCTGCGATTTAACCCCCAGTGGACTGTTCTTCCCTCCATGTAACATATTAACTCTCACTCTGCCATTTCCTGCAGTCAAGTTTTCAAAAATATACATAAAAACTTGACTTTTAAAAATCTGAAAATTAAAACTGTGGGTGAAGTGGCTTGATGTAGCTATCAGTATTAAAAAACAAAATCCAACACAATATTTACTGGCGAAAAAGACTGTTCTCCATGATACTCTAAAATATTAAAAATATAAAAATAGCTGAAGATGAGCGAAGGGTTAAAGAGCAGGTCATGCAAATGAGCACATAACCAGTGACTTCTAAGAAATTAGATAAGGCTCCTTAGGGTTCTTCTAACAATAAGCCAACAATGTTATTTTTAAAATAGAGAAATGAAGCTATTTTCATTTAAATTCTAAAAAGAAGCTGAGAATTTTCAAAAAACATGAGAGCTGTCTGTAAAGAATTACTAACCAAACGAAAATTTTCCTTATTTAAACCTGGATAAATACATTAGTTTTCTTAACGTAAATATCTCAAGGAAAACCAAAAAACAAAAAACAAACTTTCTGACCTTTACTCCTCACATTCTATTCTAACTAAACTGCTGAGTTTTTCAAATAAAATTTTAGTTTTGTTTCTTTGCTCGAAATAAATAAGTAGCAAGTCCACCTTAATTTGATCATCAGTACAACTTTTCTTTCTCTAAAAATTGAGACAATTTTAGTAAGCAGTGCCTTTAAAAAACTAAAACAAATTTTTCACTACTTCAAAATTCGAGTTTACCTTTCATAAATACTGTTTTTTATTTGGTCTTGGCAAGTCGTCTGAGGCCTTTTAGGCACCAAAGTTCTCAAAACAAAGCTACATTATGTGAACAGTGTCCAACAGTGTCCTCGAAAGACCAATCTGGACAGCAGGAGAGGAAATTAAAGGCAAAGGAGGAGCAATGGCAAGGAAAGGGTCTGCCTGACCTGAGAGGTCGTCCATGTTAAAACGCAACCACCAATAACGAGAGTTAATGCTTACCAAGTGCTTACTTTACCAAGTGCCAGCACTATTCTGAGCATTTTACACGTAAATAACTAATTTAATCCTGTACTAGTGGTAACAGAGAGAAGAGGAGTAGCAAATGACAGATACTCTTAGAGCAGTATTACAAAACGACAGACCAGATCTCAGAGGGCGAACAATTTAAAAAATCATAATGATAATGATAATAAGATCTACCATTTATTCTTACTATGTGCCAGGCACTATCCCTAATATTACACATATAGTAACTCAATTAATCTTCAAAAAACAATCTTGTGAGATATGTACTGCTCTTAGCCTCATTTTATACATGAGGATACTGAGGCATAGAGAAGTGACTTGCCCAAGGTCACGCAGCCACTATATTCTATATCTGATTTAAATACCATAATTTTCAGAGATTAATTTGAACACAGAAGTAACTTTCTCAAAACTACATAGATACTAGTAATAAAGCTAGGATGAAAGTTAGGTTTTTTTCCAGGTCCCTTTCCAAGAGGTGGAAATCAACTGGGCATGGGAGGGGTATGACTGAAGAACAAGAAGATACACTATTTGGTTTCCAGACTAAGGACTGGTAAAGGAGAAAATAAACAGTTAAGAAAGGGTGTGTACGTATGTGTGCATGACGAGTTTCATTTTTTTGCACACTGAGTTTGAAATGGAAAGCTCTGGTAACTGGAAAGTTGGGACTGGATCCTCAGAGAGGTCAGGGCTGGTATATAAGATGTAGATTCTCTTACTGCTTTCTTTAAATATCTTTAACTCACCAACACTATCCACAGATCCGTAGATGATTTCCACAATATCTCACTTCTGTAAAGCTTTCTAATAGTCTATTATTTATCCAAATCCTAATTATTTAACAATAAATCTTAACAGCGGATATCAATAGAGAATGCAATCAAATATTTTTTCTGCTACTAGATTACAATATTTTAAAACTATATTCCCACAGTACATCGACAATGAGGTGTTAAAAACATTTTTAATGTGGATCATTTCCCAACTCACATGCACATACAACATATAGTTGACAGACTTTTTTCAAAGTTAATTTTTCTTTTTCCCTAATAAGCAATGATCAAATTCTGTCAAAAAATTCTTAATTGTATTTTGTTTTGTTTTCCTCCTGTCAGTCCCACTTCCTATTATGCTTCCTTATCCGTAGAAAATATATATTAAAATCGGGGGGGGGGGTGATGGAATATCAGCGCTGCAATGTACTCTCCAATTCTATACAAAGTAAAAGAATTTCTCTATTTCACTTGTGATTTTTCTGGAAGTTTGTCGTCATTTCAAAATGCAAGCTGTCTAAAACTAAAAAATAAAAGCAAAGGCTCTTATCCCCCCCAAAACTTGTATTCTAAATGAGAAAAAAAAACTTAGAAGGCACATATCAATAGATCTAAAATTTATAAGAAAAAGAAACCATAGAGTAACATAAAGATATCATATGTAACATTATTTTGATAGCAACTGAGAGGAATATATGAAAGATCTGGACATCATATTTCAATTTTAGGGAAACTCAAGGATTTACACAGATCACATTTAGTGGGTCCAGTCTAGCACTAAAAAGAATAAAATAGAATGAAAAAGGATGGCGTCTAGCCTTTATGAATGTTACCTCTTAAAAAATTAGAACATTTTCATACCACCTGTCATTCCTCTTTTCCTTCATGAGAGAAGCAGCAAAGAGATTTGGGCAAGAAAGAGGAGGTGTTAAAATCTGAGTAGGGACTCAGGTCTCTTCTCTCTTGGCAGAATAATTTTCCCACAAACCCACCCACCCACATTAGGGAATCCATCCATTTCAAATATTTTAGTTGCATACAAATAATTAAAATGACTGAATCACCAGTGTATGGACATGAGTGGAAATTATAAACTTCCGAAAAGAAGAGAATGATCACATGACTAGACATCACAGAGCACAAGTTCCTCCATTGGGGAAAAATATATAGAAAAATAAAATTCCTACTTCATATATTTTAAAAACAACATAAAGGAATAAAATGCTCAAATAATAAAATAGATATAATTCCTTAGTAAGAATAAAACACAGAACAAGGAATTTTCAAAAACATAGATAAAACTGCACTGCACTGTAGTTAAAATTTAAAAATCTTCCAACCTTTCCCAGGAGAGAGGACTCTCACTTCGGGCCTAGGGGACCAGGTGGACAGGGGTACCATTGGAAGAGAATTAAAAAATAGACAAAGCAACCCTTGAGCAAGCACGAGTTTTACTGCCTACAAAGACAATGTAGCCTAACAGAAGAGAATCAATAGTGAAATCCCAAAACACCAAGTTCAAGGAGCTAGCTGATGAAGAAGAGTCAGTGAAGGAAAAGAAAAAGAAACAAGAATGGTAAGATGAGACTCAGGAGAAAAGTGGCATGAAAGCCAAAAGGAGTTTAAAGCTCTGCAGTCAAAAACAAAGTAAATATCTCACAGTAATCTGAAATATAAAGCTAATTTACGAGACCTTTTAGCTCTCTTAAATTGTTTATAGTAAGCCAGTGTGCTAGTTTTTAATCTCCTTTAAGAAGAGCCATAATCATTATTTACTTAAAATTCATATTAAACCCACCTTCTAAAAACAATAAATTGTAGTTAATTTTAGTAATGTGTTGAACATTAGTGTGGTGACTTCTTTAGGTTTTTCTTTATTGCATACCATTTTTTTCCACAGGCTACCAATGAAGACTTGCTTTCAAAGAGAAAAGAGAAGGGAAAATTGACCCAAGAGCATATTATATAATCTGCCAAAGTCTTCTGAGTTTCACCCTTAGATTTGTTTTTAGAGTTTTGATGGAAGTGAAGCCATTACTTTATTGCTTTCTTCACATCTGTGAATTGCCACGTTCACAGCAAAAGGCTTATTTTCATCTTGTGATTTGTATAGTACACAGGTTTCTACTTGCAGCTAACATGATATTCCTTTTATTTTTTTTAGTATCGTAAATCTTGGATTTTACATTTAAAAAATAATACTATGAAAAGTTGTGCCTTCAAGACTCTTAATCATCCACAGAGCAGTTCGGGAAAACAGTAGATATTCATAAAAGTTGTGTATTTCTAAAAATAAAAATGTATTACATGACTTACAGGAAACACAGAGAGAAAGGAACATGTTAAAGGTACTGCGGGATGTAACCAGCAACATCCGGAAGGTGGGAAACCCTACCAATGACTCAGTTTCGTCAGCAAAAAAAATTAAAACAAAGAAGGGGAATCAGATTTAAAGAGACTTGACTAAATGCAATGTCAAAATAAAAAAATAGAAGAAAAATGAACAGGGACACTTAAAATACAGAATCAACCAAATGTAATATGTGGCCCTTCTTTGATTTTACCCAAAATAGTTAAGTGTAAGAATACATTTATTAAAATACGAGGAAAATTTTAACTTTGACTGGATATTTATGAAGGAATTATATATATAGTAGGTGTGAAACTGATTTTACAGTTGTGTTTTTAAAGACAAAAATACTGATCTGCTAATACTTATAACAAAGTTTCATATAATCATTCCAATTTTCCTTTAAGCATATCATATGAATTTACTACATGATTACTGTTTTTAAAAAATTTTTCTAGATAACAAGTACAATTTACTTATTCCCATCTTCAGTCAAAATTTAAAATTCTAAAAAAAGAAACAAGAAATAATGGCTCTCATCTGCATTAGAGGAACCCATTTCAATAACCTTATCATTACTAATAACATCAGTACGATGCCGATATGCATTCGGGGCATCCAGTGCTGAAAATGAAACACGTCCTTCTCTACATTTCTGTCAGTCCACATGGTTTCTCCCCACAGTACTGTTATCTACATCTCCCCTTAATACAGCACGAAAAGTTTTCAAATATTTGTAAGCCCTCATGCTTCTCTCCCCTCAAAATAAAAGAAATCTAAAAGAGATCCTTAGCAACTAACTTTTCTTCCTCAAATTATGCAAATTTACCCCAGTAATTTACTCTAGTCTTAGCCAACATTTTTCCTGAATAAATTTAGAAAGCTCACTAAAACAACAGTAAGGCAATAGATTTCAGGAACGTCAGAGAGGTACTCATAGCTGTTAACAGACCATTGTTCCTCAAAGGACATCCTGGCAATGAGAAAATGTACAAAAATTTGTATGACAGGCTTAATTACTACTTTTTTAATAATGACAAAACAGTTAAGAGTGGGTACATTTTTAATTCAAGTCATAATCAGAACTAGAGGGATAAAACATTCCACTGGGATATGTTAAGCAAAAATGACAAAGGAACTCTTCTTAACAATGGGGGAGACACTTCAGTGACGCAGTCCTGTCTTACCTGCAGAGGGGTATGTTCCAAGAGCCAGTGGATGCCTGAAACTGAGGACAATACCAAACCCTATATGCACCGTGTTTTTTCCTATACATACATAACTTTTTCACTTAAAGAACTCACTTTACGGCTTTCTCTGGCATCTCTGAATTGCCAGCATCACTACTCTTGTGCTTTGGAGCCATCATGAAGTAACATATGGGTGACTTGAAGGCAAGCATTGTGATACTGTGAGTCAATCTCCTCATTCTTAGATGTATGATGACGTATTTAGAGGTAAATTCTCATAATAACTGCAATTTACTTTCAAGTTATACAGCCAAAACCAACAAAATCTGCATACTCATCTACAAATAAAAATAAAGCAAATGCAGAAAAATGTTAACTACTGAAGTGAAAGGACATTTATTTACTATTCTTTCATTTACTTCTCTGGATACTGAATATTTTTCATTGGGAAAAAAAAAAAAAGCAGAGAAAATAGCTTGTCCTGATCAGCTGTCATACTAACAACAACTCAATGACTGGAACACGCATATATATTCATAGGACAGTTTCACATTAAAGTCTGGAATCTCAAGAACATAGCTTTGTTTTTAAGAAAATTTTAAAACTATATAGTTACCCATAAACTCCTTAAAAGTATTTCATAAATCAACACTATTTGAATTGAGAAAAACAAAGCTTTAAGTACAGATAATGATGACAATTTTTCCACAGAGAGAAAAATCATTCTGCTGGTCACAGGCTACCTACACCTGCTCTCATCAACTAACTTCACAAATCTGTGCCACTGTTCATGCAGAAAACAGCTTCCTTTAGACCAGGCAAGACGGATGCCTTCCTTGGGATGCGCAACCTAGGCCTGGTTCCTTTGCCAAAAGGATATACTACCGCCCCACTCTTCCAGAACACGCTCCAGGTGCCCAGGAATTTTCTACCTAAAACAGTCTCACACTCACTTGCAGAGCCGGCCTGGGAGTATTCCCTAGGTTTGCTTTCTCAAGGAATTCCTTGTTTGGCAAGGAATACATATTGCCAGTGTGCATGCTTGGGCCAGAGAGATGGGGAGAGGGAGGAGGAGCTTGGCTACTTAGCTGAGAAGTCCACGTGTGTTCACGAGGCCCCTGGAGATGCAGGATGGAACCAGAGTGGGACTGGAATGTACGATGGCCCACTTCTGCTACACTCTGGATGTGGAACTCCAGAGTCCAAGAATTCTAAATTCAAACCAGTGCTTCTCTTTGTCAAGGAAGAAGGCTAGCACATATTTAAGAGTTTACTGGCTTTATTTACAACATTTAAATATTCTGACATACAGTATAAGGGCTTCCATTTGCACGCTTTTCCTAGGACCCACAAATGTTAGGGCAAGCCTGCATAAAAATGAGTTAAGAAACAGTAACTTAAAGGAGAAAGCAAAATAAAAAGAAAATAGGATCAGGGAATCTCTTTTAGATCATTCCACTAAAAAGCTATGTAGACTTTATATCTACACCTCTACAACTGTAAAACTGCTAAAAATTGATGACTAAAGCTCCTTCTAGTTCTAAAATTTTTTTAAATCCTTAAAGCAAGAAATCCTTATTAAACAAGCTGACTTTACCATTTATAAAGCACTTGCAAATTCATTGTTCCGGATCACATTCATCAGAAATGCCAGAAATACATATACACACATATTACAGATGAGAAAACTACAGAGAAAGCAATTTGCCTAAGACTCTCATGATAGTAGACGGCAAGGTTAGGACTTGAACCCAGTTCTCCTGACTCCAAATTCAGTGCTTTTTGCACTTTATCAGGGAAATGTACATCTGAGAGCCCATTTCCAAAAGATTTATTATCCAATAGTGGAAATGAGAAACAAATGACTGGTGCAGAGAACAAAGATGAAAACTCTCTAATTCCTCTCCTTTATAAATAGCTCATTTGTCTGATGACAAAAATTCATGTATTCAACTTGCGAGTCATTACGGCTCAATTCAGTAAGTGACACAACCATATGAGTAACACTAAGAAAGTGCTCAAAGCACATGACATAAAGGAATAGAGTCAACAGCAGCAATTTTACAAAATAAAACACAGTAATACTTTGGGAATCAGATTATCTGATTGAAAAAATAGTATTGATTTCTGCAATACTCCAATATCTAAGGTGACTATGGATTTAACTTGAAATTATATAAAATTATTTTACAACCAATATTATGTAAATATTTATTAAAACAATTAAGTAAAAATGTTGGATTATGTATTACCAAATCATGATTTCTTTACCTTTTCTCAATACCTACTTTTCTCAAACCCGTGTCAAGTCTTAGGTCTGTGCCTTGTAAGCTATGATACCTTGAGTCTGGTTTCTTCGTTTATAAATTGAGATGCCATCATTAACACCATTGAGATTTTTGTGAGGATAAAATGTGATGACATATAAAAACTACGCGGCACAATGGCCATAAGACATGGGTTTAGTAAATAATTGTTGAATGAGTATAAATTTGTTTTTTTCAAAAACTGTTCAGTTTAAATAACTTAAATATATATACATCATTGAGAAATCTGAAACTACAAATTTCGAATAGCCTGACTAATCGTTTCACTCTAAGACCACTAAATGATTCCTAGTATGAGAAGCAGAGAGGAGAGACTGAGCATACGTTATTTTTCTGCTGAAGGATAAGATAATCAAACAGGTTTTTTATAACGTGAAGTCATAAAGTCATAAAACAGGCCCTTCCTTGTTCATTCATCCTTTAGTTAAGTATCTTCTCATTGGACTCATGGCTTGTAGTAGGCCAAATAATAGCCCCCAAAGATGTCAACCTCCTAATCCCCCAAATCTGTGAATGTGAAATTACACAGCGAAGGGGAATCCAGATTGCAGATGGAATTAAGGTTGTTCATCAGCTGACCTTAAAATAGGGGGAGATTATCCTAGATTGTCCATGGGCGAATGTAATCTCAAGGTTCCTTTCCAGAGGAAGAAAGAGACAGAAGGAGAGAGTCATGCAATGACAGAACGACTCAAGCGATCGGCCACTGCTGGAGTTGAACACGGAGGGGAACGCAAGCCACAGAATGTGGGCAGCGTCCGAAAACTATCAAAAGCGAGAAAATAAATTCTCTTCTAGAGCTTCTAGAAAGGAATACAGCTCTACCAACACCTTCATTTTAGCCCAGGGAGATCTAGCTCAGACTTCTGACTTCCAAGACTGTAAGATAAATTTGTGTAGTTTGAAGACAAAAAATGTGATAATTTGCTAACAGCAATAAATAACTGATACATGGTAATGGGTCACTTCCAGCTTCCATGTTCCCATACTCTAAGGTGACAGAGGGTAGTGTGGGCTCGAGTTCTAATGCTTATATCTGAATCCTTGCTGTGCCGTTTACAAGCTATATGACCCTGAGTGAGCAAGCTATTTAACCATCCTACCATTTAAGCCCTTACCTATAAAAAGAGTAGATTAAGATCTACCGCACAGAGCTGTTCTAAAGATTAAATGAGAAAATTTACGTAAAGCCATGAATGAGTATAACTGCTGATATGTATGGACTACTTGTACTTTTACTTTTCATAATTGTAAAAATCTTCAAAGGAAAGTTTGTAAATTTATCTTGATTTTCTAAGAATCTGTCATCGTGGGTACATATGACAATTTATCTATAAAGATGTTCGCCATAGTATCCAAGTGGAATAACCTGGTTAAATAAATTATGGTACTTCTGCACTATAAAATATTATGCAGTCATTAAAATGGTGTTTTAAGTCTTCCAATTAAGGCCAAGAAGGAGTAACAGGGACTAGATTTACCTTCATGCTTGAAACAACTGAAAAACTATATGAAACAGTTGTTTTTAGATGCTGGGCATCAGGCAACCCAGGACAGTGATCCCTATAAGAAGGGAAACAAGTGAGCTAAGACCGAGTACTGTCCCAGCTTACTTCAAGGAGCGTTTCCAAGCTGCAGAACAGGGAGAGCAGGACCCAGGTGGAGACCTCACAGCCTCTGTGAGTTCAGAAGACAGCTGAGTCGGGAAGACAGAGCTGGAAGTCCAGGGAAGCCAAGGCAGCTAGTTTGCAGGGGAAGATCGGGACAGGAGAGAGCTTTACAGGGAAAGATCTTCGGAAGGTTCTCTTTCAAGGCTTTAGGTAAATACTCATCAGCACTATTAGTTTATGGAGAAGCTATCCAGGGCCCAGGAAAAAACACCTGAAAGCAGCTGAGATCTCACTAGGGCCAGGGATAGTACATTTTTCCATCAGTCATTGTGGAAAATCTTGTATTTCATAAGGCAATGGACAGAGAACTCACATGGCTATTGTAACAGCAGTGGGAGAAAATTAGTCTCAGCCTATAGATTGCTCTAGTCTAGCCTAACAACGATTAAAAACAGATCTTATACAGATAAACCAATTTCTAAGTAACTCAACTGGGTCCCAAAACAAAAACTCAAGAATATTTATAGGAATGCGAAACCCTCCATTACTTAACACGGTAAAATTCACAATGTCTGGAATCTATTAAAAAATTATTAGGCATGCAAAGCAGGAAAATAAAACCTACAATGAGGGGGAAAAAATCAATCAATAGAAGCAGCCTCAGAAATGACAGACGATAGATTTAGTTGGTAATAAATTTAAGTAGATTAGAAGCTCAAAGAAAAAGGCCTACTTTCTTGGCTCTCCCATTTACAAAAGCAATTGGACCCTAGACAGTTGTATATCCTATTCACATATAATATATATAATCAAATAATTACAGATTGCCACATCATAAAATGAAGAGCTAATCCAGAAATTTAGAGGAACACCTTCTTTAAATAGGATGGGTCAAAGAAATTAATTTTTTGTTTGTAAATCACTCATTCCAAATCATTTAGCTGGAGGGCTAAGGCAAAGTGCTAGAAACCGCTGTCAATTGAAGTTGAATCAGAAATGGGAAGAGAACAGCTCTGATATTCTCATATAGACCAATGGAGAAATATGACAAATTTCAATTTGAATTCTTCAAAGGCAAAGGACCATATTGTATTCATTTTTACAACCTCAGTGCCCTGCATAATCTTACATCTGGTAGACATCTATTAAATACCAAACAAATAAAAGCAGTAAAAATGCAACATTTCCAAAACACTGGTATTATATAAAATTCATACACATACATACAATTTATACCTACATTTCACAAATACAATAAGGGTGTGTTTTTAACACTAAAGATATAGTTAAAAACCTTAAGACACACTGAAAGCTACACATGCAAAAAAAAAAAAACCAAACAAAAACAACAACTTTTGGAAAAGAATTTCTCGATTTGGAGATAACTGGGTACATTCTACAACAAAGCATCTTAAATGTGACTGACCAGTGTGGTGTCACTCATTTCTGATCACCCTTAAACTACGGCGTTTAAAACTATAAATGAAATCTGACAACAAGCTGTGTGACAGTAAGCAAGTCATGACCTAATATTGCTCTTGTTTTTTGTGCATGAAGGTAAAGTAAAATCTTGTCCAGATCTAAAATCCTATGATTCCATGAAATGGTCAATGCAAACTTGCACTGTTTTCAGGTATACAAACATATATTCATGTAGGAAAAACCTTGCTTAAAGATTGTTCTTTCTGCATAACTGACCATAGCAAATCACCAGGTTTTCTTTAACTGAAAACTGCAGTCCAAGCCTCCTAAGTGCTTACCACCTCTTTCCATATATTACCCATACCATACAGTATTAAAATATTTTAATTTAAAATTATTTCAATCCAATCACTCAAATAAAGACACTTGATCATCCATTGTTTAAGTATTGTAAAACAACTTTATATTCATGGTATCGAAGCAAGAATAAAGTTGGATGGCTCGGTAGCCCCTAACACATTATTTTCAATTTCAGACATTAATAATGATAACTAATTGACAGCAGTCCTAAAGTATCTGGGAGCCCATTTCGTCAATCAAATTAAACACAAGGTTCTGTTAGACCTAATTTGAAGTTTGGCTTAAATCTCATGTTCTTCATGTACTGCACTAACCCACAAACTCCTCACCAACTGACGCCTCTTCCCCACCCCTGGAATTCACTTCCTGTTCACCTCTCACCCTTAAGTATGCATGTTAGAGGTCAACAGCCTTAAATTAAAGCTACTGTTAACAACTGGAGTTTCTGTTACTCTTGATTTCTCTCAGGCAGTGCAGAGCTCAATTCTTCTACAATATAGTACACATAGTGTCATAATTAAGATCATATTGTGGAACTAGTTCATATTCCACAAATTTCCCAGTTCATATAGAACATTTTAATCTAGAAGATTTTTTAAAACGTCAAAACCAAAAACTAGTCCACTTCAACTAAGGAAAAAAAAACCTAAAAGGTTAATTCCTGTTCTGAATTTTCATTTGTGTTTTGGTTTAGACAACTAAGAATTCTAAACTTCTTTTACACCAATACCATGCTAAATGCTTAAAGATTTAAACAAATTTTAATTAACAGAGATGGTACTTTATAAGAATTTTCATTATTCAAGGGAACAATCTAAATATTACTTAGGTTTTCTCATTCTGTCTAGGGCAAAGTGGAGTGACAAGTTTTTTCATTGTTCACACATCTGTTGCTTTCCTAACTTAGGAAAAATTACCATTGTTTAAAAAAACTAGCAAAGAGATTGGGATCCTTGGACTTCAAAGGACAGGAGCAAAGGATCGCTTCCTTTAGTTTTACAGATTTTCCTCTTTTTTTAAATAATTACTTATAAACAAAATTAGCTATGTTTCTGCTTAAGATAATTTTAAAGTATCTAATGTATTCCAATAGATTCTTACTTTAGTGAGGGTAATTCCTGGAGATATAAGAATAAACATTACAAATATGAATACACAAGACTGCTCTATAAAAAGCTAAGATTTCTCTTTATTTTTTCCTGAGAATCTACCATCGTCACTATCACCTTCTGGGTAAAAACAAAACAAGAACAACAACAAAACAAAACAAAAAAACACCATAATTAAATGTTTAGATGCTTACTAGAATATATTTCAACTATCTGGAAAATTTACTCATCTATATTTTCTTGACATTGCTGGATAGCAGAGAACTTGTCATATTTCTTTACCTTTCTTCATTATTTGTAATCGTCACTCAGGAGCTAAATAGACAACATGAATTATATGTCCTACTAAGAAACCCAAAATTACAACCATAGATTTTTATTTTTGCCTACAGCAGCCGGTCTTCCTAGGTGGTCTCCCATCCAAGTACTAACCAGGCCCGACCTTGCTTAGTTTCCGAGATCAGATGAGATCAGACGTGTTCAGGGTGGCATGGCCGTAGATCAACCATAGATTCTTAAGAGTTGAAAAGAATCTACCAATAGAGTCCATTTCACCCATTATAGGAATTCCTTCTGTGACACATCTGAGCCAATTCATCTTCGCTCTTTCAGTGAAAAAGCTTCACTTCAAGCTCATTTTACTACATGGTGGTCTGCTTTTCTGTGACTTCCATTTAGTTGGCCTAATTCTGACCTCTAAGGCCCTTCAAACGTTTGAAGAAAATTATCAGCTTTACCTTTGGGGCATTAGTTGTCATCATCCTAAACACAATTGTATAAAAAAAAGTCAAAACCCTTGGAAGCAATAGCTATTTCAGCTTACTTTTTTATTTTTTGTTTTGGTTTTTTT
>NW_011888832.1:3429283-3451486 GCF_000151845.1 Pteropus vampyrus
TTTGTGTTTTGGTTTAGACAACTAAGAATTCTAAACTTCTTTTACACCAATACCATGCTAAATGCTTAAAGATTTAAACAAATTTTAATTAACAGAGATGGTACTTTATAAGAATTTTCATTATTCAAGGGAACAATCTAAATATTACTTAGGTTTTCTCATTCTGTCTAGGGCAAAGTGGAGTGACAAGTTTTTTCATTGTTCACACATCTGTTGCTTTCCTAACTTAGGAAAAATTACCATTGTTTAAAAAAACTAGCAAAGAGATTGGGATCCTTGGACTTCAAAGGACAGGAGCAAAGGATCGCTTCCTTTAGTTTTACAGATTTTCCTCTTTTTTTAAATAATTACTTATAAACAAAATTAGCTATGTTTCTGCTTAAGATAATTTTAAAGTATCTAATGTATTCCAATAGATTCTTACTTTAGTGAGGGTAATTCCTGGAGATATAAGAATAAACATTACAAATATGAATACACAAGACTGCTCTATAAAAAGCTAAGATTTCTCTTTATTTTTTCCTGAGAATCTACCATCGTCACTATCACCTTCTGGGTAAAAACAAAACAAGAACAACAACAAAACAAAACAAAAAAACACCATAATTAAATGTTTAGATGCTTACTAGAATATATTTCAACTATCTGGAAAATTTACTCATCTATATTTTCTTGACATTGCTGGATAGCAGAGAACTTGTCATATTTCTTTACCTTTCTTCATTATTTGTAATCGTCACTCAGGAGCTAAATAGACAACATGAATTATATGTCCTACTAAGAAACCCAAAATTACAACCATAGATTTTTATTTTTGCCTACAGCAGCCGGTCTTCCTAGGTGGTCTCCCATCCAAGTACTAACCAGGCCCGACCTTGCTTAGTTTCCGAGATCAGATGAGATCAGACGTGTTCAGGGTGGCATGGCCGTAGATCAACCATAGATTCTTAAGAGTTGAAAAGAATCTACCAATAGAGTCCATTTCACCCATTATAGGAATTCCTTCTGTGACACATCTGAGCCAATTCATCTTCGCTCTTTCAGTGAAAAAGCTTCACTTCAAGCTCATTTTACTACATGGTGGTCTGCTTTTCTGTGACTTCCATTTAGTTGGCCTAATTCTGACCTCTAAGGCCCTTCAAACGTTTGAAGAAAATTATCAGCTTTACCTTTGGGGCATTAGTTGTCATCATCCTAAACACAATTGTATAAAAAAAAGTCAAAACCCTTGGAAGCAATAGCTATTTCAGCTTACTTTTTTATTTTTTGTTTTGGTTTTTTTCCCCCTCTGGTAATGGATAAACTATTTGCCAATGTAGCCAGAACATGGGATGCATAATTTTCCTCATTTAACCCATTTCCCGTTTGCCCCGAGAACACCTGGCAGCACCTGCAGCTATAGCGTTGACCCCGAGATAACTCGCGAATTACAGTCCTAGCCTCACCTCAAAGTTAGCCATGAAATATCTCTCTTTTATTTTATTTTTGCATTACTCTAGTATATTGATAGTCTTTGGAAACAAACAACATCATTTTATTTACAGCACTCTATTTTTAGTAGCAGTATTTCCATTTACAAAATATAGTAATTCTCGATCATTGAAATGTCAAATCCTAGAAAACGTTGCATTCCTATGTGGGATGTTAAAATTGTTCTCGAACAGTTGTTAGCCAAAGATTCATTTGATGAAATCCGATTTATGAATACATTTCTGTTACATTCAGATTAGAGACAAGTTCTGTTTAGAGATAACTCCAAGAACAATTTTTATGTTATTTTCACATTGAAAACCAGTCAGATTTGCTTCAGCTTCAAAGAACATTTTTATGTAAAATTAAATTAACGCTGGCAGCAAGCTGCACTTTTTTTTAAAAAGGAAATGGGTTAAATGTTCTAAAGCAAGCACTGGCCTGATTAGTAAAGTAGATTTTTGAAGAGGTGTGGCAAGTAGGAAGAAATCATTTAGTATATTTTTATATATTACAATGCATTAACATACTCTGAAGTACAGTGAAAGTTGTTAAGAACACACATAATGGAGTCGACTTTGGTTTGAATCAATCCTGGCCACTGGCTGTGTGAACTGAGGTATATTACTTAACTCTTCTGTACTGGTTTCCTCCCATGGAAACTGAAATAACTGTATCCAAATAAGAGTACTGTTGTGAGAGATCAACGTGTTAATATGTAAGTGTTTAGAACAGTGCTTGGCACAAAGTAAGTGCTCTATGTTCTAGTTATTATAATTTTTACTATTAATATGCATCGACTTTTAATTTAATAATTATGATAATACATGCAAAAAAATCTAAAGATATTTTAATTATCTTGATTCAGATTTTTCCAGATCTCAATAATAACCTTACTTTTATATGGTACTTTAGCAATCTTACAATGGCAAACTATTTAGTTATTCAAAATCATTTTCAGAAGAATATTTAATGACATAAAAATATTTGCAACATATTAACTGGAAAGTTAAAAAAGCAATCCGCCAAGCAGCATAAACTATATGATCCTAACTTTATTAAAAATGCAAAATTATATAGGTGGGGGACAGGATAGAGACAAAATAACATATCTCGCTGGAAACTTATACAACAAAACAGTATTATTTTTTGGTAGTGATGTTGTACAGAACCTATTTTTCATCTATTTGTTTTCCATATGGTCTAATTTTTTTAATAATAGCTGTGTGTTAAATTTTTTTATCAGAAAAAATTCCAATATTTTTAAATATGCCTTACGTAGGCTGTTTAAATCTGTTTCTGTTGGTTTTTTTTTTTTAAAGCTCATTAGTAATGTAAGTTTACCACCGAGAAATAAATGAAATAAAAAATCAAGGTGGTAAATAGAGTAATAAATTCATCAGAATAGGAATTATGTATAATTGTGTATACCCCGAAATTCCTTTCCTTCTGTTGACTGCTATTTCAGCTTATCTCACGTTTTTCACTGCTATAGAACTTTTCCATTAAATTTAATTTACAAATATTGAGATCACAGTGCTCCATGTTATTTCTACTTCACAAATAAGATAAAAAAAAACAAAGGCTTTGCATTACAAAATAGCAGCAAGTATTTGTCATCAGAGAACAATGAAAAGTTTATAGTATTAATCTCTCAAAATTCCTTTGTTCTAAAAATTAGAGATGAAAATAAGCTAGCATTTTCTCTATTATGTTTTGTGAGTACTTACATTTAGAAACACTTGCTGTAGCGTCTCACCTTTTTTCTTTTCTCTTTTTTAAGTGGTAAAACTCTAGAGTCAATTATATAAGAAATGTTCTCAGCAATAGTCATTGTTTTTAATGATTGACATAGACTTCATTATATACACAACCACCCTACCTCAGTTGGGGAATAAGAAAATATAAATTTTAGAAATATTCTTTACATATCCAAAATTCTCACTAAAGTTTTAAGGAATTCCAAATAGAGTACCTTCCGTGAATTTTCAAACAGTAGACTAAAGAATATACTGTTGCTATAACAAATATATCTCTTTTCCTGATTTTGATAAACCAAAGTTCTGCTTTATTATTTTTTAATTTCTTAACTTCTATACATATTTAACAATGTTAATTCAGTCTGAAGTAAAATTACTACAATTAAGAGTTTCAAAGAAAAAACCTAAGAAAAAATTTCTTTCCACGGAACCCAGGGAAACACCGTACTAATACATGAACTTCTTATTAATATAACATTTGGGCTATGTAGTAACCATCACCATCCAGAACATGACCAAAAATTACATAGGCAAAGAACTTTTCTGCTCTGCCAAAATGTCATGCATTATACATATTAAATCATTTGAATTTGACATATTTAGGATGTATGACCTATATAATTCAGTACATATTAAAACCTAAATGCAATCCATAAACATCATAATCATAATAATCCCCTAACTTCTCTACCAATCCACGTGTCCTCTTTACTCCCACAACTGGCAACTCCCAAATATCACTCTTAACGCAAATAGGAAACTTGAGAACAGACTTTCAATAAGTCAACAAAGTTTTTAAACCAACTGCCTTTTATCAGTTTTGAACATGTAATAAAAAAGAAGTTAGCTAAACAAACTCTGAAACAAAGAAGTGAGATTTAAATAAAGCCTCTTGAAGGTATCAGTGCAGAATAAGGTGACTTATGAAACGATGCTTTATGATGGGTCTGAAAAAAATTTCTCTCAGATAGTACTATATTCTATATGCTAGTATTAGGGACGTCTTTAGTTATTTATAATTATCCTCCATTCCTAAATCTATTAAAGGGAGTCTTTAATTCTTTTTAAAGCTAGTCGAACATGTTTAGAAAAACATGAATTTAACAACAAAAAAAAATTAAAATGACAAGGACTTAGAAAAATAAAATTAAGAAGTTAATAAATTTTAGGCTTAATAACTTCAATTATATGCTGGACAAAATGATTACTCAAACTAGTCAGAAATCTCTGTAAAGTGAACAGATGACCTCAGATTCAATCAGTAGAGGTTTTTCCCAGGGTCCCACATAAGATGCTTGATCCTCCTTCCAGTAGAGGGAGCAAAATCATAATGTTCTTCTCAGGCCACAAAAAGGAGAGGGGAAAGGTTTACAAGTGTCTTTTAAATATGTTAAAATCTATCAAGACATTTTAAAAAATGTACTGAAAATATCATTTGAAACAGAACTAAAATCAACCTAAAGAAAAAGATAGTTTATCTTTTTCCATTACTTCAAGGCTTTGAAATGAGAAAATGAACTCAAATATTTAATTTGAAAAACTGTGGCATATTTTGTTGTTCACCAAATCTTGCAGGCAACCAAGGTATTGAAACATTACGAATCCTTTATTTAACAAGATTTCAGAAAAATGACAAAACATACATTAAACACATTTTTATTATAAAATATATTCACATGACAAAAACTATAGAAATCAAAGGAAAGAAAAGTGTAAATTCACTACCCTAAAACAATTGATTTCCCTCCAGTATCTTTCCATATGCATATTTTCATTCTGCTATGAAAAAAGTATAATTATGAAAACATTTATTAAGTGCTTACTATGTAACTAGACACGGTTCTAAGTACTTTTACCAAAGCCCTATTAGATCCTATTATTATTCCACATTTAAAGATGAAGCAAGTGAGATATACCGAAATTATATAAATAGCTATAAGTTACACAGCTAATAAGTAACCGGAGCCAAGATTCTAACTCAGGTAGTCTAGTACCAAAGCCTACACTCTTTCTTAATCACTTTACTGTGATCTTAATTTTGAATTAGGCCTCTCTCTGTCATTAGGACATTCTCAATGTTAGTCTTCAAAGTCTTATTAATGCCTATAATAGTCTATCTAATACGGATATAATAAACTATGCTGTTTTTAGTTGTCCCTTATAGATACAGTAAGATAAATATCTTTGGGTATATTAGTTTTGCTATGTTTGGGATACTGGAATAAAGTATTTTTATACTCATATATACCACCAACTTGCTTTCCAAAATATTTGTATCAATTAACAAAGCTATGTAAGTTCTAATTTCACTATAAATTTGCCAACATTAAAGATTAATATTAAAAAACTTATTTTCAAATAGGTAAAAGTGAAACCATGCTGCAAACTGAATTACTAAAGTTGCATATTGTTCTGAATGTTGTGTACTATTTCAATTTCCTCTTTTGTAATTTCAGTTTCTATGCGGTCTATAGTTATCAACTCAAATCTTAAGTTTGCTTATCAATTTATATGAGCTTTTTATAGAAATAAATCCTATGTCCATCATATATACAATAAAATTTTCCCAATATATTGCTTCCCTTTTAATTATGGTTATTAAGTTTTCATTTGTTTTTGATCATCTTTATTTTTTAAGGCAATCATGTTACAAAAGACGTCTTAAAAGCTTACAATTTTCTAACTATAACTTAGTCCATTGCTTTGAGCACATCAATGAATCGCTTTCAAATAAGACTGTCAAGCATCAGAAACCTGTCAAAATATGCATATTCATTAAATAATACTGAGTTTGATCAATTTTGTTTTATATAAAATTAACCCAGTGAATAAAAGGCCACGCTACCCCAAAATCACCAAAATAAAAGAGCTACATACCTGTCGCTGTAAACATAGGCGATTTCTCTCATGTAAATGTTGATGATTAGAAAGCGATGAATGCCAGCTCCGAGCCTGACTATGCAACTGAGTTTGAGCCATGTCAGAAGGCCGTGTTACAAGATGGGAAGTAAAGTGCCGATCAAGGTCATGATCTAAAACATGACTTGAATGATCTTGCCCAAATGTTGACTCATCAAATTGGGGAAGGAGACCCTCATGAAGGAGGTCTTCTGGGTCAAGTCCTGTGAATGGCTCAGTTTGAGACTCCACTTGATGAAGTAAATTCTCTTCTATGGATGAAAAGCCATTCGTTTCTACATGATCATTGAAATGGCCCATTTGAGTTCCTGAGTCAACAGGATCTGGGAAGTTCATGTGCACAGGAGATAATTTTGAATTGCTATAATTACCCTGAGGATGTGATGAATGCAACATTTGGAAATTATTTGAATTCAGTGATGTATTGGGATTTAGCATATGCTGAGTAGATTCTTGCTTGATTCCCCTATGAGGTGAAAAGGAATTACTTCCAGTAAAATCTGATAAAGTCTGATTTGCATGATTAGGTGCAAGAACTGCCGAGGACTGAAGGAGACTGTTCGGTGATACGTGATTACTGGAAAAGGAATAATGTGAAGAAAACTGCTGCGAATTACTGACAGAACAAGAAGTCATATTTGGAGACGGTCCATTAAAATTTCCTTCTTGCCGACTGCTACACTTGAGAAAGTGTACTGAAGGAGTTGACGTTTGAGGAAACTGCTGCATCGAAAGAGACTGCTGTGAAGAAGATGCATTAGTAATCTGTGGTGGGTGGTTAACACTGACTCTGTGTGGACCAGAAACATTAACATCCATAAAATTTTTAGACTGGCTGAGAGAATTTTGCCCTGGGTTGAGAATATTTCTGTTTTGTTGTGAGCGCAGTGAAGTACACTGTGTATGTTGTTCATTGGCCTGAAATAAGGCAAAGTCATGGTGTGCCACAAAGCTTTTATTTTGATGCATAGAGTGAGAATGTCCTTGTTGGTGAAAAGGAGACCCATTTTGATTTGAAATGCCAGTAGCTGTCTGATGGCCCCACATTGGACTGCCATCTGCTACATCTGGAAACAAACCATTGGGTTGGTTTTGGGGGTGGATCGGAGAACAGTTAAACTGAGAGTGTGGAGATAAAACATGTTCGGCTGGGCTACCAAAAGACTGATTAACTTGATGAAATTTCATTGAGTCAAACTGATTTAACTGTTCGTAATCAGTCATCTTCTGATGTGTTGGAGTACCTTGAACATGGTTCAATGAGTCTATGTGCAAAGGTTCAAATTCTGCACCCAAGTTCAATTCATCAACTAGTGAAACAGGTCCTGGTTGTACAAATGCATCATCTGACAAACCTTCTAAGGTCTCACTAAAAAGATTGGCATCATCGAAAAAGTCCATCATTGGATCTGTCATCTTGAAAAATTCAGTAATAACCCGAGCTGTTCACTCCAAGTGAAGTATGTTCAGCTTCTCTGTTGTAGGTATTACTGGATCATTTCCAAAGGTCATCAACTAATCCGACACAGGTCGATGTTCATTACTGCTCCAGACGGCATGTCTTCAAGTGTCAGAATCCTAAAAAATAAAAACAAAAGCAATTAAAGTTTATTTAAATGATGAGGATCCATTAAAGTTCTATAAAGTTTATGGATGATTAAAAAAAACAAAATTTCAGTGAACAGTATTATTCGGTAGAATAATTTATTGCAAATAGATAACTTTTCCCTACCGGGGTGGGGCGGGGGGGAAGGAAAGCTGGTTCACGGGACATTGCTATATGCATATTTAAAATGATGCATATTACTTCATTTTGAAGTTCATATATGATGACGGAATGTAAACTTGAGAATGCTTTGTCATTCTCTACCGTACCATAAAGTAGCCATCACTCCCTAGTGACTCTAGTATGTGTAAAATAGATATGCGTTATACTTCAAAGTTATATCTTATTAAGAGAGCTGACACGAGTTCCTCTCAGTTAGTGTGTCATGATCTTTTCCTATACATCTCCGAGCAGATAAATCTATGATTTCATTGGGTACATGTGGAAATGCATCAAGAAGAGCAATTGTATGAAGTCATGGTAACTTGGTCCAAAAGTGAGATAAAAGTTAGACATCTATTCAGCTGACAGACAAGAGAGACACATGGTATGTTGGAGATGTCCCTACATATTGTTACCATGGTCCTCTTGCTCACCTACCATGGAATATCAGCCTTCTTGACAGCCAAAAAATTGAGACATCTGTGTAGCAAAACCAAGCACCTTCCTGTTAAGTTATATTCATTACTTTGTCCTTAGCGCCCCCCTCCATGAAATCATTTGGAATGTATATGTTGCTTATTATAAACTGTGCAAATAAATGTGTACTGACAATCAAGCTGAGGCAAAAACAGAAGCTTGAGCTAAGCAATAAATTAGTCTTATGATAGTCTCAAGGGAAAAAAAGACTACATTTATATTTATATACACACACAGACACCCTATTTATGTGTGGAAAGGTTCTAACAGGTTACTTGCTAATATGAAATGACTAGCTAATTTTGTTCCAGGCTTGTATCATTCCAAACATTTTTAACAAAAGTATTTACGGTTTTGCCCCCACGGCCTTGCACGAAAAACCACAAATGGAGGTTCTTGCTCATCTACATATTAATTTATTCAAAAACTAGTGAAGGCCTAAGAAACTTTTCCAGAACTTCTATTTTTGAGGTCCATATTGGGAAACGTAAATTTCCTAAACAAAATGTCTGCTTGCTATTTAAACATGGAAATACTTTTGAAAAATTCTGAGTAAAAACTATCAAAATCTGTATTAATTTTACCTAGAAACGTACTTATCAATCACAATGGTATCTAAGTGCTTTAACAAATATGACTTTAGAAAAAATAAACTATAGAAAAAATTACTTTTCCAAATTTTATAATTGTGAGACTGAGCAGATGGAGGGCTATGCAGCCTGAGAGGAACAAAGTATTAGCCAAAAAAAAAATAAGGTAGGGAAAAATCACTTCTCTGGAACCCTTTTTATTCAACTTCAGGCTCCCGACTAGGGAATATGTATGTATACATAAGCCACTGATTAGGAAAGCAGTGTTGTATGTTTTTATGAGAAGATATGACTATTTATCAAGAGGAAATAAAAAGAAATATAATGGAAGTTACTAAATCTAATATGCCATCAAATGTAAGGTACATCATTAGCTGATTGACATGAAGAAAAAATGCTGCCAATTAAACTGTGACACCATTCCACTTCAAATTTTAATAATAACTTTTCAAATGTCTTTAGTCTTAGACTTCTTCCAAAGGATTTACCAAAACTCACTGAAAAAGAAAAAAGAAAATCCAAGTAGATCTATAGCAAAGAGACTGAACTGTAATTAACAACTTCCCAACCAAGAAAAGCCTGGGACCAGATAGTTTTAATGGTGAAATCTACCAAATATGTAAAGAATTAACACCAATTGAACTTCTCAGACTTTTCCACAAAAGTGAAAAGGTGGGAACACTTCCTAAGTCATTCTGTGAGGCCAATACTACCCTGATATCAAAGCCAAAGACATTAAAAGAAAAAAAAAACAAAACACTACTAAAGAATAATATTTATTATAAATATAGTTGAAAATAATCAACAAAATACTTGCAAACCAAATCCAGCAGCACATTACACACACACACACACACACACAAACACACATCATGAGCAAGTGGGATTGATCCCAGGCATGTAAAGATAATTCGACATACACAAATCAATGTAACATCATATTAATAGAATGAAGTGGAAAAAGTGCATCATCTCAATAGATGCAGACAAGCATTTAACAAATTCTAACACCCTTTCTGATAAAAAGACTGAGTAGAAGAGGAATAGAAAGGAACTTCCTCAGCATGATAAAGGCCATGTATGAACAACTTACAGCTAACACCAAACTCAGTAGAAACAGAATGAAAGCTTTTGCCCTAAGATCAAGAACAAGACATGGATGTCCACTTTCACTACTCTATTCAATACAGTACTGGAAGATCTAGCCAGAGAAAATAGGCCAAAAAGTAAAATAAAAGGCATCTAAATTTGAAAGGAAGAAGTACAACTATCTCTATTTAAAGCTAACATGATCTTATGGAAAACTATAGATAATAAACACAAAAAGAGTTAATGAACTAATCCAGCAAAATTGCAGGATACAAATCTATGAAGAAAAATCGGCTATATTTCTAAAAGATAGCAATCAATATTCCAAAATGGAAATTAAGAAATTCATATACAATCACAGTAAAAGATTAAAATACTTAGGAATAAATTTAATGAAGGACAAGGTGTAGAGGTGTGGACATGAGGACAATGAAACATTGCTGACAGGAATTACAGTATGTCTGAATAAACTGAAGACACACTGTGTACACAGATTGGAAGACAACCCTGTTAAGATGACAATACTACCCAAAGCAATCTACATATTCAACGCTACTCCTATCAAAATCCGAATTTTTTTTGCAGGGAAAAAACAAACTCATCTCAAAATTCAAATTCATATGGAATTTCGAACAGCCAAAACAATCTTGAAAAAGAAAAACAAACTGGGAAGACTCATACTTTCTAATTTTAAATTTACTACAAAACCAGCTATCAAAACAGTGTGGTACCAGCTTATAGACATATAGATCAATGGGATAGAACTGAAAGCCCAGAAACAAACCCTCACATCTACCACCAACTGACTTTTCACAAGGGTGCCAAAGACTACCATTGATGCTAATAAAACTGAATAGCTACTTGCAGAAAATGAAGCTGAACTCTTACCTTACACCATATGCAAAAATTAACTCAAATGGATCAAAGATCTAAATTTAAGAGCTAAGACTATGTAACTCTTAGAAGAAAACATAGCGGCAAATCTTTACGACTTTGGATTTGGCAATGGTTTCTTAAACGTAACACCAAGAGAAAAAATTGATAAATTAGACTTCATAAAAATTAAAAATCTTGTGCATCAAAGAGCACTACCAAGAGAGTAAAAAAACACATAAAATGGGAGAAAAATATTTGCGAATTGTATCTGATAAAGGTTTAATATCCAGAATGTATAAAGAACTCTCACATTTCAATACTATAAAGACAAACGATCCAATTTTAAAACGGACAAAGGGCTTCAATAGACATTTCTCCAAAGAAGATACAGGAATGGCTAATAAACACAGTATCAGCCGTTAGGGGAATGCAAACCAAAACCACACTGCTATCACTTCATACCTACTAGAGATATTAAAAAATGGGAAATAACCGGTGTTGGAGAGGATGTGTAGAAACTGGTGTGCGCACATGCACACACACACACACACACACATACACCAGGCATGCTGCTTCCTCAAAGTTTTTGCACTTGCTGAGTACACTCTTCCCTCATTTCATTCCATTCTTTTCTCCAAAGTGACTTTCTCAGTGAGGCCTTTCCTGACCATCCTATCTAAAATGTCATATCATTCTCTCCACATTTCACATTCGCCTTCCCTGCTTTACCTTTTGCCTTAGTGTTAGCTAACATTCTATATATTTTACAATTTATCTTGTTTAAAGCTTATGTTTCCTGTAAAATGTAAGTTCGAGGTAAGAAATTTTTATTCAATGCATCCCTAGCAACTATTAAACAGTTTCTATCACACAGTGAGCAGTCAATAAATACTTCTTGTACAAAAAAAAACCACTTTTTTTAGGTGAGGAAAAGGAATGTTATGTAAGGCAGAAACTGTTTTCTTGTTCTTTTAAAAAAAATCTTATGTGAAACACTTTTATAAAATGGCAACAGCAGTTATCTAGACATTGACTTAAGGCTCATTTAAAAAATATTTTTAACTTTTAATTGCAGTAAAACTTAAATAGCAAAATTTGCCATCTTAACCATTTTTAAGTGCTTAGTTCAATAGTTTTAAGTATATTCACACTGTTGTGCAACCAATCTCTAGACTTTTTTCACCTTCCAAATTTGAAACCCTGTACCCATGGGACAACTCCCCATTTCCCCCTCCCCCAGACCCTGGTGATCACCACTCAATCTTCTGTTTCTATGAATTTGACTACTTTAGAAATCTTATACACATATAATTATAGTACTTGTTTCTGTGTGTGACTGGCTTATTTCACTTAGCATAATATTCTCGAGATTCATCTATTTAGTAGCAGATGTCTTAATAAATATACCATTGTATATTATGACCCATTTTTAATTGGGGGGAGGTACTTTTTCAAGTTCTTTTTGAACAAGAAGCATCAGGTGCTGCTATAATACCCACTCTTTGGCAGTATACTTAGCTATTTTAGGGGAAGTAGAATAAAAGATATCTAGATATCAAATCCCAAACTGTGACCTAATTTTCAGCCCTAAACTGCTTAGAACTTCTAACCAAAGTACTCTGAAAGTAATTATTTAATATAGACATCTGCTGCATCTCTGCTTAATATACTTAATAGTTACTTATAAGCCTAAATGTACATTTTCAAAGAAGGCTAAAAGGATCCAAGGGAAATTTCATTATCCAAAACTATAGACTAAAGCCTATTACTATTATTTCTTTTACCTGTATCAGAAGACCCAAATTGTAGTCTTTGGTACTAACTGAATGTGTGACAACATTTTTAACCCTTGGCCTGCAGTTTTCTCATCAATGCCAGTTTGCACTAGATGTTTGTGAAGGTGTCTATTTTCGTTTATTCCTATCCACTTATTCAAAACTTTTAAAAATCTGCAACTTCCAAGAAAGGAATTTTAAAACAAATACCTACCCCAACCGAGTTAAAAAATCCATGAGTGGGTGGCGGGGGGAGGACACAGAAAAAGCTTAAAATCCTCAGTAAAGAATGCAAGAAAATATATATAAAAACTTATCTGAGATTTAATTTCAAAAAATACTTGTTAATTTAAAAAATTATGTTTCTCCTCTTGATATCAACTGTAACATTCTACACCTAAAATTCTCAAAAAAAAAATTCAGTTAAAGAAGGTCACTGGTATTTATTAGTATCACTGTCCTCATTTTATTTTCCAGGCTAATATGACCTTAATATATAAAATCACTAGTACTAGCAAAAAATTAAACCCTAACAGAAAAATAAACTACTTTGTCATAATTATCCAGAAAGACATCCCTCTAAATTACTTCTAATAGCTAATCACAAATCTTTAGGTTTTATTAATGTACAATACAGGAAATCATTACAGAAGCCCACTTGATAAGAGGCTTTAATGTCTGTATGTATGTTTTGGATTAATCTAACTGCATTATGTATAGATTTTTAACTGTTATAATTATAAAATAAAATAGAGCACTAGTTAATTAGAAAAATATCTAGCAAATACAAGTCAAACATGGCATAGTTGAAGGAGCTTAGGAGTGAGTTCAAATGCCAACTGCCACCTGTAAGCTGTATACTTGAGCAATTCTTAGAAATTCTGTCTTCTTCATCTGACTATCTACATTGCAGGGCTATTGCAGAGTTCAGAAGAATATTTTCAAAGTACTAAAATATAGTTAGGTGCTATATATATATGTATATGTATGTATTTCCCCTATATTGATTTGTAGAACTAGGAACACTGATCAAGATTCTACAGTGACTTCCTAAAAAATTACTAAGATCCAAGCCAGTTATACTGATTGTACTTAGTTTCCAACTCATTTTAAAAGTATTTTATACTAATCAACAGTATCATCTGCCTAAACTTATCCTTACCCTGCCAACTGTATATACGTGCTCATTTTATTTCCTTGCTAAAGACAGCAAGGTCTCTCCATCCTTATTTGCTTCCATTCTCCCACAGATAATCTATTCTTCAACTTCATAAATGTTGCTGAATTCATCAAACTTGCTCACACCTCCACTAATGCATATGGGAAGTTCTCCTAGTACGACACTGCTCCCCCCCACTCATCATTTGATAAAGTAATATCTTTGAGATTAAACTCAAGCTCTACCATCTCCAGGAAACCTGTGTGTGTACACACACACACACACACACAAACACACATACACGAATGGCTCAGTGATGCAATTTAAGGTTTAATTCCATTATCCCTCAGTCAAAGAAGTCTACTTTTTCACTGATAAGTCATTCTACAAAAGGGGCCCTACAGCATAGTAAGTAAAAGTACAGGTTTTGAAGATTACTCTGGGGTGAGGTAATTCTGGCTCTATCACTTATTAGCTTTGTAATCTTAGGCAAATTGCTTAATCATTTTGGAGCTCAGTTTCTTCACCTGTGAAATGGAGATTGCTGTACTGATTTGCTGTACTGATCCTATAGAACTACTGTAAATAATCTATATCCAACAAACTATGTAAACACTGTTTTCCAACTGTGCTCCTTGGATTGCTGGGTAATCTTTAGCCATTGAAAGAGAGGTTTTTGACCTCCCTTACCTCATTTCCTCCCCAATAAAAGACTCCACCCTGAATATTCTATCACTTATTTTACAAATTGAGCTTCGAAGAGGGTTAAAAAAAAATATATATCCTGTTGGAAAAAAAGATTCCTTGGTTTAAAAGAAGTGAAAACCACTCATCTAAATAGCAACCACCTAATGCTTCTATCATCATCTCCCCATGCAGATACCCACTTACTAAATTCAATTACATTTTGGTTGCATTCACACTTAATTTAGTGTTACTTTGCATCTCCCAGAAAGGAAAATCTTTAAAACACAATCTCATATCTACTCTTGGTAAAAAATTGAGGATAATTAATTTGGGGCTGATATTGAAATTACAAGTTTCCTAGTTACTACTGGAGTCAGGACAAGTTGTTTAATTGAAATAATCCTGAACATCAATCATACCCATAACCAAATTAAGTGTAAATATATACTCTAAAGCCAAATAAATTTCAACTAATATGAAAAAACAAGAAATTGATTTAAATGAAGAATTTTCCAAAGTTTGAAATACACAAAAAACAGACCCAGGCTGATTATCAGCATCTAACTTGCAGGGTTGTTATACAGTTCAGAACTACATTCAAAGTTCCCAAAATACAGTTAAGTGCTCAAGAAATGTAGCTTTCCCTCTCAAACCTGTCATTTCTTTTCTGGCTTCCCCAAACCTAGTCATTCAAACCTTCCCGTGACTGTTCAGAAGTTTTGCAACTGAAATTCACCAGTCATTTTTTCAGAACCGTGCATCTGTCTTTGCATCTTTCCCTTTTTTCTTCTGGCTAGTGTCAGAAGAGGAAGTATGACTTCTCCAAAGAGAAATCTTTCACCTCTTGATACCATTCCATCTAGCCTTTCAAAGGGCTTAACACCCACACACATTCCATCTCTCTCAAGGATCTTTAATCATCCTCCTCCAAGTGCCTGCTTCCTTTCTAACTTTAGGCACCAGCAGACCTCCTCTACCTTAACAAAAATGCACGAACAAAATCAATATATTTCTATCCTTCCATTCAATGACAAATATTGAAAATAAAGTGATCCACTGTCTCCATTTTCCAAATATCCATCTGCCTGTTAATGTCTTATACTTTAGTTTCTGCCATTAAATTACTGTAACTACACTTTCAAAGATGGCTATTAACCTTCTAGACAAACCTAAATGTTCCTTCAATCTCTGCCTTTGACCACTAAGAAACACTTGCCATCAATATGCAGAGACAGTAGAAGCTAAATTCAAATGCTATCTTTTGTATGAAGTCTCCAATCATCTATGCATCTCCATCTATTATGTACTATTTAGGCTTTGAGTGCTTAAAAGGAAAGGTCTATGACTTATTCATCTCAGGTACCACCTACAACCCTAGTTGCTCCATAGTAAAAGCTGTTTAAATGTTTTCTGAACTCAATTCAATTAACCCCTCTGCCTCTGGATATTCTCTTAGTTTGCATGACACTATGCTTTTTTTTTTCCCCCTATGGCTTTCCTTGTTATTTCCTTCTTATTTAAAGTAGTTTAATAGATTTAAGTTTCTATGTACTGATTTCATTTCTACCAAATCTACTTATCTAGCATTTCGAATGCTGTCAAATGTTGATATACATCTTCAACGTATCCTCTAAAACGTGATTTCACATTTAAATCCTTGAGAAACTCAATTCTACTTTTCCCAGAATACTATAAATTACTCATTTAAACTTTTTTTCTTACTACTGTTATAAAATAAAGATATAATACTCAATATCTCACTACTTTAAGGAGACCATATAGCATCTCATTGCCCTCCTTGAGGTCTGATCAAGACTTCAAGAAGTCTTCTGATCAGTCTTCTTTCAAGACTTGTTTGATGAAGTTACAGATATGAATTTTTTCATTCTTCTCAGAGCACAACCCCTAAAATAGTGTACTATTAACTCTATTTTAAAAGCCAAACATTTTTAATATCAAGAAAAGTGTCTTTTATTTAACTATAACTTTGAAAACATAGAATGATGTTTTGTTCTAATCTGTTCTAATCCAACAGACGCAACATGAGTACTCATTTTTGGACTGAAAATCTTTGCATTTTCGATTTCATATTCCTCTATACTATGTCTCATTTAGGTAGAAATATCTATTCATCAGCAAATATTCAACTTTGGAGATTAAAAATAAGAACAAGATTTTTCATATATAGTGGTATTTTAATCAAACCACATAACTGAATAAGAAGTAACCGGCATTCTCATACACTGCTAAAAGGAGTGTATACTGGAACAACAAATTTGGAAAACTATGGCTAAAGCTGAACATATGCAAACCTGTGACCAACTTTTCCACTGGCAGAAATACATACTCCACAAGAATGTGTGCATGTGCGTAGTGACAGACAAATATGAGAATGCTCCCAACAGCCCCCAAATGAAAACATATCTATCATACATCAGAGTTAACAGCAATGAGAACGAACTACTCCTGCATGGAGACACACGTATTCGTCTCAGACATAAGATTAAGCAAAAAACACACACTATATGATTTCATTTACATGAAGTTCAAGAACAGGAAAACTATGGTTTTCAGAGTCAGCATAATGATCACCTCTGGGAAGACTGAAAGGGGGTGATAACTGGAAGGGAAAGTTTGAGGGAGGCCTGGGGTGCCAATAATAACGTTCTAGTCCTTGACCTGGTTGGTGGTTTGGGGGATGTGTTTATTTTACAATAAGTCAGACAGCTATATTTTTATGATTTACACTTTTCTGAATGTCCTTAACTTTAAAAAAAATTTTTTTAATTTAACTGGAACAAGATAAAGCATAAGCAAATATTTACAAATCACTGTTTAGAGTATATGTCACTCATAAAACATTGGTAAACAAATATAGAATGGTCTCCTAATTCAACTCTATATACTGCTGATTTCAACACGTTTACCAAAGCAGAAGTAAAAAGCATATTCTCATACTTAGTTACACAGTGAATTCACTTAATTATGCAACCTCTGAAATAAAATATTCCCTAATACTAGAAACATCTGGCAACTCAGTTTCTTTGTACATCGGTTTCCTCATCTATAAAAGACTAAGTAAGTGCACCAAATCTAAAATCTTAAATTTTTAGATTTGTTTTAGGTAAAGCTGCCCAGTTCCTGGAATGGAACAAAAATTTCAATGAAAAGAAAATGCTGAATTGCCTTTTTAAATATAAACACTGCAAATATAATATAACTGAAAAATAGAGAAATAGATGGAATTCCAGTCTGTTAATTCCATGAATGATTTTTAACTACTCGAACGTGATAAAATCTAAAAATTTAAAACAAACTTTATGCAAAATATGACACCTAATCACTATCTCAACCATTTTTTTCATCTTATAAAATGAACAAGATATAGATGAGCAGTTATATTTCAGATGCATATCCATTGATTTCCAACAGAATAAAATGTAATATACTTTATACTGCTGCTGCTTAGTCAAGTAAACTTGAAATGACCACTGGACATGAAAAACAATCTTTTGGGTTTTTTTTCATATTTCAAATCATGTCCCTTTGTTTCAGTAACAATGGTTAAAATTACTGGTTAAAAAAAGGTTTTAACTACAATTAAAAAATAGTTACCTAGTTTAACTTCAGTTAATAATGCCAAATTATAACAGAAACATTGCTATCTGTAGCTAATTGATAAACAGGTACTAATGGCCTGAACTATAATTTTCACTCAACCTTCATAAATAAGCTGTATTAAGAAAATATGCAAACTTTCAAAAACTGAAGCACATTGATAAAAACTAAGATCATTTCAGTTACCAATCCTTCTAAGAAAAATCTGAAGCTTGCTTCTTCCTCTCGAAACACACACTCTGAATGTCATAGTATGGTGTCACCCACATAGTTAACAAACATATCCTGAAGCAATTATGCAGATGAAGGTAGTCCCCATCTTCTGAAGCACCTGTCTGGGGATGGTGTCTAAAACCCGATTTCCTGCCAAACATTCTCCCTTCATCTTATCTCAGTAAATCACACCACCGTCTAGATCCTGAAACCTGGAACCTGAAGGTCATTTCTGACACCTTTCCTTTCACGTCCAACCCATCAAGTTGTCATCCCCCCCCATTCTTATCTCCATCTCTCTATATCAAATCAAATCTCACTTTTCCTTTCGTTCATCTGCACATATGCTACCCCAGTGCCAACTACCACATGTAACCTCAACTGCAGTAGCATGTCTTTGCTTTCACTCTTGCTTCCTCTAATCTCTTCTCAACTAAATTGATACTTACAAATTTTAAATTAAAGCTTATTACTCCTCTGCTTCAAAATCTTCAATGACTGCAATGTCCCTAGTAAAACCCAAGTCTCTGACATCCCCTGCAATGCCCTGCATGATGTGCTCTCTGCCCATCTCTCTCATTCCGTCTTCCATGGTTTGCCTCCATTATGCACCTGCCATCCTGCTCTTCTTTCGTTTCTTGCAACCGAACGAGCTATTTTTTGCCTTCGTATATATTTTTCTTCCTTCCAGAAAACTCTTTCCCTGTCTGGCTTTTTTACGTCATGTAACACAACCTACGAGAGGCCTTCTCTGACCAGTCTAAAATCCTGCCCATTTTTCTCTCTCACAGCAGCACCCTGTTCTCTTCCTTTATTGAATTCATCACAAGTTGTAATTTGAATGTATTGTTCATGATCAGTTTCCACTATCAAAATGTAGATTCTACAAAGGCACAATTCACTTAATATGCACTTAATTATGTTATATATAATAAATTGAATAAATGAAAGAATCACTTAATAAATCTGTTTCATAAATGAATGGCTGTGAATGACTTGGAACCCAGAGAAAAAATTACAGCTCAAAGTGGCTTCCCCTACTGTAGGTCTCCCATTATCACTTGATCAGCTTTTGGGAGGAGGAGCAAAAAAGTGTTCCTGCAAACTTTAAGGCAATAAATACAACAGAGGAAATGTCAGGAAGTTGTACATATGTCAAATAAGTGAGACAAATAATGCTACGCTCTCATGGAAAAGAGAAATTCTTAACGGTTACAATGACAAGAAATGATTTTATTCACAAAGTAGAATTTGACCTGAGTTATTCCCAGACTTGAAAAAATCAGACAGGTGGAAAGTAGGGGAGTGAAGTCCAAATAAGAAAGTAAACAGAAGTATAAAGTTTTAGAAGATAGCTGTAAAATTTAACTTGGCAACTTATACTTACAAAATAAGTGTAAAAAAGCTAATTCTTCCATCATGTAAGAAATATACATTGTGTTGACATGTTAATCATGTTGACTACAACTACAAAACATTTAAAAGGCTACGATAAAATCATTCTCTCAATTTCCATAAATCTCTCGATTCCAAGTTCTTAAAATACTTTGATAACATATTCTAATCATTAGTTTTCATAACTCATTTCCACTCTGATCAACTTAAGTTTCTATATTCTTACTTATGTTGTTTATTCACTATAGTGATACTTGATGAAATTTCTCAAGTAGATCTATTATTTTATTTTTCCTTTATAGACTTTGACCTGAGATTTCATTTCTCTTCTGTCGAAGTACTCAGTTGACTTCTACATTTATATCAATGGTTAACAAATTTAAGCCTTTAGAAAATCTAAAATGTTCAACATGTATCAATTTTTATCTTACAACTGATGGAGGCTTCGATACATTTTACTTCTAAATCTCTAAGGCTACATCATCAGTTCCTGCAACTTAAATTTATACATTAAGCCCCTCCCTTCACTTCTGTCTTGTTTCCATAGGTAAAAGGCCATGATCTATTCCAAGCCTTACAGAAGGCATTCGGTTACATTAGATAAAGGATTTGGATTGAAAAATTTCTAAAGATACTTGTGATTTCATTAATCTCACCTTGTTATGGGCTTTTTCCATTGACAGCATTGCTTAACTTTATTCATACCCACTCGAGGTAATTCATTTAATAACATTATTTTCAGGTAAGACAAACTATAGCACTATTTGTTTCAACACCTCTGCCTTTTCTTATCCTTAAGTTCAAGGACAACTTTTTTATTTCAGAGGACAGGTTTCATGAGATACTTAGAATCACGGAACTGCAAAACTTTAGAAAACTAAGGTTCACAGAGGTTAAGAAACTTGACTATATCTACACAGTGTGGGGGTCGGGAGGAGTACCACTCTGGCATGCAGATTATTTCAAGCTAAAAAACAAAGCCCAACATATAGGAAGAGGTCCCCCCCCCCTTTTTTTTTTTTACCTCTCCCTTTCTTAAAGAGATTCAGACAGAAAAACTTTCAGGAAGGGAACCTCAGCACACTAGCACGTCGTATGAATTAAGTATGGTAGGCAGGAAGGATCCATGCAAAAACCTGTTCACTGGATTTCCCTCTGTCCCATTGTTTGAGTTGCCCAGCAAGAATGTGTTTGCCACTTTCTAGGCTACCTGTGAATTGCCCATTTCCCCTTTGAAATACCATAAGCTCCCCACCGCCCAACCCACCCTTTCTCCTTTGTCCAAAGTAACAGAGCAACCTCCTTTGCCTCAGTCTTTGGAGTTTTCATGCTTATGTGAATCCCCCATGTCCACCTATTAAAATCTGGTTTTCTTCTGTTAGTCTCTTGTTTGTTGGTTAAATTATCTGACCAGCCAGAAGAACTAAGGAGGTAAGAGAGAAACTTTCCCCAGCCCAGACAACAGCTAGTCAAGTGGCAAAGTTCTGATTCTCTCCAATCAGCACTCAAGAACAAGACTTTACTGGTTACAGCAGTACAATGTTTTTTCCTAATGTTATTTCCCTATATCCTTAGGACATTATCTTTTTCTAGTTAATCAATCACAAGGTTTTTGTTTTTTAACTCTACAGTAGCCACTCTCCTAAAACTTTCCAAGGATGACAGATATCAGAAGCAAATCCCGGAGTCAACTTATTTTCCCCCAAGAGCACTTCATGGCTATCTTATAGGATATATAGTTTACGAGAAACTTCCCAAGGACTAAGACCACCAATACTTTGTAGTACATACACTACAACAATTTAATATGAAGTGTCAAAGTAATAGAAGTGGAAACTGAAAGAAAAGTCTTGGAAGATAAATATGGGTCTAACACTTTTGTTTGGAACAAAAGCTATTTTTCATTTAACAAATATTCATCAATTATCTATCATGTAGAAAGCTCTGCCTGCAAAGCTATCAGCAAAAAGTCACATTTAAATTCGAGTTCTGTAAATCCAACAGAAAAGGATTGCTATATTCATACTTTTGCATTGCAAACACAAAACACTCAAAACACAACACAGCTCTGCCTCTGCAATGTGGACTCTCCCCTGAAGTTCACCTTGTATGCATTCATGTGTTTCTGGAACTAGTTGTTCTTTTAAAAAGTACGGATACAATTATGCAGAGTTGAGTAGAATAACATTACACGAGATAAGCCCTCTTTTTAGTTCAAGATCATAGCTGGTTAAGTAGAACTGGAGAGTCTGAAATCAGAGAAAAAGGAAAAGGTGAAAAGTAGCATGCAAAACTGAAAAACTAAGTTGTGACAGTGTTTTTATTAACGAAGATAAGCTTTGATACGGGGCGATTCCGAGGTAGTTATGAGTATTCCACATAAATGTCACATTAGTGCCAAATTCCA
>NW_011888832.1:3453231-3454812 GCF_000151845.1 Pteropus vampyrus
CGGCGCCGAGGTCACAGACACGCTGGGCATCTGATCTCAGCCAGCCGGGGTCCGGCGAGGAGCCACGAGGGTGTCCAAGCGAGAGCCTCGGTTTTCAAATGGCCGTGGATTCGGCCCCACGTTCTCCTTTCGTTCGGGGACCCCAGCGACACACGCCTTGCTGTAAAATCGGGAGCAAGGGGAGTGCCGCCGCAGGGATGCGGTGATCGGTCCAGGTGCCAAGCACTTGCCGTGCAAAAGGCGCCAGGCTAAGGAGAGACCCAGCCCCAAGTCTTGGTCTAGAGACAGCGTGCACCTCAAGTGGTGGAAAGCTGGTGCTGAAACCTAGTCCTCTCGATGATCAGGGCCGCGTTCTGAATTGCACAGCTATAAAGGGAAAGAAAGAACAAATGATAAAAGGAGTGAGAGGGCGACACTGGTGTAGGAGCAGGGGACGTACTAGAAAACCACTGGCCTACGAAGGCGAGGGTGCACCTGGGTTCCCTCTCGCTGTCACCAATGAACTGAGTGACCTACATTAAGTCATAATATGTCCCAGAGCCTCGGTTTTCCCTTCTGTAAAATGAAGTGTCTGGACAAATTTTCTAAAGGCCTTCTGGCTCTAAAATTCTACGGGTCTCTCTTTCAGGTCCTGAGCTGGCTTTAGCACGTAATTAAAAATTTTAAATCCATATTAGAAAGAGAGAGAGACAAAATAATGGAATGTTAAAATTTAAGTCAGCCTACCTTGAGTTTGTTGGAAACTGCCATTTCAAATGTACTATGAGTGATATTTAACAATCTCCTTAGAGTTGACAGAAATCCTTTGAATTTCAGTCTCCACAAAGAAGCATAGAGCAATGTCACTCTGCTTGTTGACGCCTGAGCAGAATGGAATGGCTGTGGTATACAGAGTGTTAGTTGCCAAGTAATTTCATTCTTTATATTCCCCCTAAAGACCCTCCAGAGTAGATCAACCTAACGCTTTTTAACTGAGATGTTGGAAGCTGGAAGGAAACCGCTGTGAGAGAAGTTACAATTACAGCTTTGATTCCCCTCAAGGATACTTAATAACAACCACATACTAGATAAGAATGCACAGAAACAGGTCATCTCTGAGCTCCCTACACTACTTATTTAAATACTGCTTTAGTTCGCAAACTCAACCTGTTGAGGCAACCCGAAGGCCAGTAACATGTCATTTATCTGGCATCATAGGAGAAGATATACCATATAAATGAAATCTTTAGCTACTTTACAGAACTTTTCTCGCCCAAGAAAACTAATGTTTTCCTGAATACAGCCTTTTGAAAATTACTTTAACTTGGTGATTAAGGATCATCATTATCATTATCAACATTATTGTATTCTATTATGATCAATGAATGCCCTCAAATGTATGTAAATCTATTTGTTCCTGTAATGAATAGCTTCTAGAATGCTGTTATCATTATTTTAAATTTACATTTTTTTTGTATGTCTCCTTCATTACTACTGGGCTGACACTTCTTTATTTTACCTATGTACCTAACAACTAACTTCCTTCCTTCCTTCCTTCCTTCCTTCCTTCCTTCCTTCCTTCCTTCCTTCCTTCCTCCCTCC